>NC_134093.1:92453325-92760760 GCF_000715075.1 Nicotiana tabacum | reverse complement strand
CTATCTTTATGTTTTTACTTAGGGCGTGCTAGTTGATTCTAAACTGTGCCTTATGCGTGCACTACCCGTCCCATGCCTATGGTCCATGAGGCGTTTGAACCTTTATTTTGGGTGGTTCTATACATAACTTAGGTTGCTCAAAATAATAAAACTAGGCGACATACAAAACAAGTTGAACTTCATGTGAAGGCAATTAAGGGCTCAAGTTAGCCTCCACACTTGGACAACAAATGCACGCAAACAAATTAGGCGTTTGATAATTTCAGAATTGAGACAAGTTAAAGCCATTAAGCCCTATAGACATGGTTTCTATGTGACCTTGGGATTCAAGCGTGCAGGCAGTTTCAGAGCAAGATGCCATTTTAGAACGACTTCTAAGTGACTACGCAGTTGCCTACTGATTATAGGTTATAAAAGGTTAAACCTACAGGCATGATATCTAGGTGATTTATGGAGTAATTAGCAATGATAATTGTAGAGGAATATTCAGAACTGCTTAGTTGGATACTATAGGCATGCTTTCTAATAGTGACAATGACAGTGTTGAACGTTTAACATTAGCACTCAAAGGAAACGAGCAAGAAAATCAATAATTAAGACTGATTTTAGATCCTACGGGCATGATTTTTATAGTCACAATTAAGGCTGATTTTAGATCCTATATACATGATTTCTATAATCAATAATTAAGACTCATTTTAGATCCTATAGGCATGATTTCTATAATCAATAATTAAGACATATAGGCAGGATTTTTAAATTGCAGATTAGGTAGCATGTAAATTAACAGAATCTTATAGCGCCTAATGAGTATGCCGTAATGCACATTGAGACATTGGTCATTTAATTTCCTATAGGCACGATTTCTAGCATGTGGAAGTAAAATATGTAAAATAAATTAAATACCTATAGGCAGGTTATCTAACTCACACAGTAGCAGAACATATTTAAGCAAAGTAAACACCTATAGGCAGGTCATCTAACACACAGAATAGCATAACATATTTGAGCAAAGTAAAACACATATAGGCAGGATTTCTACCCATTTCAAAATAATTATTAAGATAAATCCCCTTTTCCCAATTTTACTAACACGCCAATTGTTATTACAACATTATTACAGGCCGAATTAGTGAAATAAATTAAAAAATTATAGAATAGCTATAGTGGGCCTACAACAGGCCCAAAATATACCCAGCCTGGCCAGGCCTTCGTTCTCATGTCCATATAGTTTCTCAATAACCCAGAACCAATCTCTATTTTACACAGAACAGACCACATCCAGCAACCATAGTTTGAACAAAAGTTCCAGAAGTATAACCGTTTACACAAATCAACTGGTTTAATCCAGTGGGTGAGAAGAGGGGCGGAGTTTGAGCAATTAGGGAAAAGTGGCAGAGAAACCTAGACCCTAGTGTGTCAGAGTTTCCAAGGGCTTCAAGAACCCAGGGTAGTGCTCACACTAGGGGGGTTGACAGAGGAGACTTAGGGAAGGGCTTTGGCTTTCAGCCAGCCTCAGAGTTAAACAAGAAACAACCCATAAAAAATAGTAGTAGGGTAATAGGTTTTGAAAGCATTTGCTACCGTGTAAGATAATCACATAATGAATTCCAAAGAAAAACAAATTAACACACTGGACAGGGTGGCTTATGATAAGGAACAGGGGAGCTTGGGATGATAAGTTAACATGCACTGGTATTAGGCTATTGCAACTGAATTAAGACTAAAGGGGTCAGATCATGCTAACCTAGGTTTAAATAGTATTACACAAATAGGATCATGTATCATGGAGGGTACTAAATCAAAGGATATTAGTTTCAAAAGATCACAAGTCATTAAGGGTATAGGTTGGACATAACAGAAGTTCATAGGGTGATAACCATAGTCATAGGAGCATACACCATTCAGATTAAAGGTATATTAAATAAGTTAGGGCATACTAATAATACCAATTAGTCGTTAGAAGTTCAGAATTAGGCAGGGAATATGGCTCAAACCATATAGTCAAACATATCATTCCAGTCATCATGAATTAAACTAAGCATGCTTCACTGTGTCTAAATTAATTAGGCTAAGTGCAGAACAACATTAAGCTAGTAAGCAGAATTAGGCAGAAAAGAATCAAAGAGATACATTGGATTATGCAGTTTCAGAGAACATGCATACCAAAATAGAGTAAACATTGCGAAGGTTTAGAAATTAAATAGTGATTATTCGATAAACAAGAAAAGATTGCAGAAAAGACCCAGAATCCTGAAGGTGTCAAGTTCCAAGGGTTTCAAGAACCCAGGTAGTGCTCACACCCAAGAGAGGTTAAAAGAGTAGAAATCCGTTGGCCTTGGCTTTCAGACGGACAAGAGCCAAACAGAATAGAATAATGAACAAATATAGAGTAGAAAGCTTCAATTTTTAGTGAGAAAATAGTGATTCCCCAAATTCCCCCCCCCTCCCTCACAAAAGGGAAGGGGCCAGTTTATATAGATGTAGAACAAGCACATAAATAAGGAAATATAAACAATTAGACCATAAAAGGAAAGAAAAACGTAAATTGATTAAAAATCAAATTAGGAGAGTAAATCGGTAAACCCAAATTTTAGTAAAAAAGACAAATATTAACAGAATATTCAAAAACGAAGTAGCACAAGATGAATAGAGACACAAATAGTACTAAAATAAGAGAATCGAACTAATTTAAGAAAAATCTGAAAATCCTAATTTGAGGGTAAGACAAATATTGACAGAAATAAAAATGAAAACAGGCCATAGTAGAATATCGGGTGAATATGGACATAATAATACCTAAAATCAGAGGATCGAACCTATTTTGGTTCGATTAAAAGAGATCTGAAAACTCTAATTTTTAGGGTAAGTAAGAATCAACAGAGATACACAGAGATTCATACCCATAATAGAACAAGAATGAACATAGATGGATTAGCAGAAAGGTCCAAAAGTTGAACCGACTTTGGTTCGATTCAGATGAGATCCGCTTGCCATGTTTAGGAAAGCGGTATAGAGAATGATCCAGTGCCAGAGAAGAATCGTATATGGCAAGAAATGGCCGTATAATCCCATGTCTGGTGGGATTAGGAGAGATTTTAGGGGAGACGGCGTTAGGGTTCTTAGGAGGGAGAAGGGAGATGGGATTTGAGGGCGGCGGACGGTAGGAAGTAATTAGGGTTAGGGGATTTGGGTGGTAATTAAAAGGGAGGGTGTCATGTGGGCCGTTGATCTCTGAGATCAACGACCACGATTTAAAAGGGGTCTTGGGTCCGGTGGTTAAACGGGTCGCGACCGGGTTTAGGGGATTGGGTTAATTTGGTTTGGGCTGGGGTATTTGTGCAAATGTATTAGGTACTTTGGGCTATTGTTTGGTCCGAAAATAGGTAAGGTTTGGGCCAGATTTTAAATATCCAATGTTTAATAAATAAATAATTTATAAACGTAATTAATAAATATCAATACCATTTGTGCATTAAAGTGATTAAAAATAACTACTTAACATTATAAAAATATAAAAATTCATTTTCTGCATAAATAATATAATTATATATGCATGTGGGCTATTATTGCAAAATGTGCAATTTAGCCTTAAAAATGCAAATGTAGTTATAAGAAATGCACTGAAAATTATTTATAACTTCATGATGGTATAAATGAAAAGTTTAGATGATTAAAATATCATAAAATAATTTGGAGGATAATTATTGGATATTTATACAATAAAAATGCAGAAATAAATTGGTTTAAAGTCTTTAACAATCATGGAAAACTATGAAAAATACTTGTGTATGCTTATAAATCAAATGATGATGCATATGCACTATTTATAAAGTATGTATATAAATATATATATATATATATATATATATATATGTTGAAAATATAAGGGAAACATTGGGTACTAACAGCTGCCCCTCTTTACCCGGGAATGATGAAAGAGTTGTCGGGTAAAGAAATGATGACCGATTTTGACTGAATGGGGTGATTTTGAAAAAATATAGGTCGAACCCTAGTTTCTGAGTTTCCTACATATCCTTGGTTTTACAGGAATCAGGCCATGTGTAGTTCTGGATCCAACGGTGGAATAAACCGATAGAGTTGTTGTAGGAAGAGACAAACTTTTCTGGACATGATGATTTTAGGATTGTAAATAGATGTATCTGGGGGGTGGATATGGATATTTGAACGGTTATCAGATGGGAACGGGTAACGGACGGTGGTTGGTTACGTTTGAAATAATTGCAAGATATGAACGTTGAACGGAAACCGGAGCGAAGATTGCTCCCGTTAGGAGAACAGTTACTTCCTGGATTACCTACAAAACATAAAACACAATGCATGCAAGTATATATGGATTACTGCGAGAATTTAAACATGATGCAAATTTCCTTTGGATCATGAAAGCTGTCTTTGGACGATGGGGATGGTGTCCTTAAACCATGATGTCCCAGGCCATGAATCGTGAGATAGGGGATTAGCAGGCCATGAAATGACGTTCTCAGGCCATGAGGATGGTGCCTCTGAACTATGACACTTTTGAATAATTATGTGCAATATAGAGATCCTCAGGCCATGGCATGTTGTCTTCCGGCTATGAGGATGATGCCCTCGGACTATGACGCCATTTGACAGAATGGCGATATTTCAACCCATGAGATGCAAAGACATAATGCAAAACGAAACAAGACAGAGCTTGGTCTCGTGTAAGATCGGGGGCAGAGGCTTAGACCAAATTTTGGGGCTTTGATCGAGATTTTGGTATCGGATTTGAGTGAATTTGGTATGTTTAGACTAGTGAGTGAATGGGTGTTCGTATTTTGTGACTTTTACCCGATTCCGAGACGTGGGCCCGGGGAGGCTTTTTGGGCATTTTTCTAATTTCTTGCCTTAACTATGATTTCGTTAGACATATTAGTTTCTTGTAGCTGTATTTATGTTATGGAATTGGTTTTAGCTAGATTTGAGCCTTTCGGAGTCGGATATTTGTGGAAAGAGCATTGTGACGGATTGATTTGAGATTGGTTCGAGGTAAGTGGCTTGCCTAACCTTGTGGGGGAAACTCCCCTAAGAATTTGGTACTGTTGGATATGTGGGCATTGTGCACGTGAGCTGACGAGTATGTACACCGGCTATTTGTTGTAAAACTCTATTTTTCACTAAGTGAAAACTTGTTTTTCTCCTTATTTGAAACACACTAGCATATGTAACTATCTTGTTTAGAGTAGAATAGCATGCCTACATTGTTTAACTGCCTATTTGAACTCTATGCAACATGTTTAGTGAAATTTCCTGATTTTCTTGACTTGAACTTAGTCTAAACTGTAGGATTTCTTGCTGTAATTGTTACTTCGGTTGGTTTCACTACATATTTACTTTAGGACTATGGAACGTTATTTCAGGAGATCCCTCTGTACTACATATTTACTTTGGGACTATGGAATGGTATTCCGGGAGATCCCCATGTTTTGCATATTTATTTTGAGACTACGAAACGGTATTCCGGGAGATCCCCCTGCACATTTACGTTTGGAATTACGAGACGGTATCTCGGGAAATTCCTTGTTGTTATCACTGTGTTCTGAGCTGTTGTCTTTCATTGATTCTATTCATGTTAGATTTCCATATTTATTTTACTGCAATATTTCATTCTATCTTATTTCATTATATTTATACCAGTAGGTCCCTGACCCGATCTAGTCACTACTCGACCGAGGTTAGGCTTGGCACTTATTGGGTACCATTGTGGTGTACTCACGCCCTTTCCTGCACATGTTTTTCGTGTGCAGATCAGGGTTCATCTAACCAGCCTCATCACTAGTTGCAGTCGCTGCTGCTTATTGTAAACTTCAAGGTACTTCTGCTCGCGCCCGCAAATCCTCGGAGTCCCCCTATATCCCTCTATGTTCATTTTTCCTTCTTTCTGTAGAAATGATGTATAGAATGACTAAGACTTCTTAGTAGCTTGTGACTTACGGTATTCCGAATTTTGGGAATTGTTTTGCACATTTTCAGAGGTGATAATTGTATATGCCAAGTGGCATTCAGTTGCTTATTAGATATTTGTTACTGTTAGTAGTTAATGTTTGTGTTTTTGTTTCATTTCCGCAAAGTATTAGGCTTACCTAGTCGTAGAGACTAGGTGCCATCACGACAGTTCACGGAGGGAGAAATTGGGTCGTGACAACAAGAATTAAAAAAACACAATGAAACGGAAGGACGAGCTCACAATGAAATACATATCAAGTTATAATGGCATCAAATAAGAATATATCAACAATGGAAGAGATAACATGTAATAAAAGAGACAACAACTTTTCATTAAAGCATACAAGAGTACATTTAACAATAAAGGGTAGAACATAAACCAATCAACTTCAAATAAGTGTAAGGGTAAATTTAGCAATGAAGGATATAACATGATAAGGTAACTTCAGTTTAATGTGAATGAGAAACCTAAGAGTCTAAAACCGCCAAATTTAACATATAAGACGTCTACACACTCGTCACCTCGAGTACCGTCTTTCAGGTAGTTCAAATAATGCAAACAAATCAATCCCAACGGGGTAGTCCCTCCATACAAAGTTAGGTAAGATACTTACCTCAAAAGACCTCAATCAATACTCTAAAATAGCTTTTCCTTTACAATTCACCTTTGCTCGGCTCAAATCTAATCAAAATCGACTTAATAACATCAAATAATGCAAGAGAAGTCAATTTCGATAAATAAAACTATGATAAAAGAGGTCAAACCCCGGGTCCAAGGATACATTTCGACTACCCATAACCTACGAGTCTATATTTTGTTTCAAAATCCGAGTCCACATCGAATCTCAAAACACAAATTTTCATTTTCCAAAACATAGATAAAGTTTCTTAAAATTTCACTTTGATTCTTATATTTTTTATGTTAAAATTCACATATAATCATGTAAAATAGTTGAAAATTGATCAAAATCGCTTACCCAATAATTGTAGATAAAAAGTCCTCTTTTAATTCGCATCTTACCGAGTCAAGGGTTAAAAAATATAAAAATGAGACCAAAATTCCGTCCCTCAAATTCTATGTACAGTCACAGGTGTCGCAATTACGACCTGAGATTCACAAATGCGAACCCCGCAAATGCGAGGAAACAATCGCAAAAGCGATGCCCCTCACACCGATGTAGTCATCGCAAATGCAATGAGCATTTCACAATTGCGAAAAGTGGACCATCGCAAAAGAGATCAGGATGATCGCAAATGCGATCACTGGTAAGCCCAGACCCCCTTTACAAATGCGAACACATGGTTCGCAAGTGAGAACCGATCAGACTCAAGCCATTCCGGAAGGCGTCAAGAACTCACCCGAGTCGTTAGGGCCCCAAACCAAATATCAACAGTAGTCTAAAAACATAATACGAACTCGCTGGCGTGATCAAATCATCAAAATAACATCCAAAATCATGAATCAGACCTCCAAAATACATGAAATCAATATGAAACTCAAGAACTTCTAAATACACAAGCGCATCTGATTCTTATCAAATCAACTCGGTATGATGCCACAATTTGCGGACAAGTTCCAAGTGAAAAAACTGACCTATTGCAACTCTCGAAATAAAATCTAAACCCGATAGCTATGAAGTTAAACTACGATCAAACTTATCAAAATTGTAAGCCTTTATATCGCCAACTTCTGGCATACCAACACAAATCAAACTACGGACCTCCGAATTCGATTTTGGGCTTACGCCCAAGTCCAAAATCACGATACGAATCTATTAGAGCCATCAAAATATCGTTCCGGGTTCGTTTTCACAAAAGTCAAATCTTGGTCAATATTTTCAACTTAAGCTTCTAAAGTGAGAACCACGCATCCAAATTCATCTCGAAGCATCGGAAAATAATTTCTGACCGCGTACGCAAGCCAAAATACACAATATGAAGTCATTAAAGACCCTGAACCATTGAGCGGATCGCTAAAGCTCAAAACGACCGGTCTAGTCGTTACTTTTTTAATGTTGAGAACAACTAACTAACTCATTGAATTAAATAATTAGCTAACGAATCCAATTCAATTATTTAAAAAATTTATCATGTAAGAAAATTTATTTGTTAAATTGACAAAACACTTAAAGTACATAAATTTATTTTTGTATGAAGAGAGTCGACGGTGAAGAAATAATAAAATATACAATTATAGTATAAAATTAAAATTCAAATCGGTAAAAATACAAATTTGAAGCAATAAGGCAAAATTTTAGAAGACAACTAGATTATAAATGAGTTGTCATTTGTTTCATTCTTGCATTCAGTCCAACAAATGAAAATATCATTTTATATTAAGGTTTTTCTTGTATAATTAGTTCAATGTTAGCCATTCTTTAAACATTACATTGTCACTATTCAATTTTTAGAAGGTATAACGCCAACTTTTTAAGCACAAATTTTTAAAAGACTAAAAGAGTTGATTTTTAATTTGTGTTATTTGACAATTCTTTAAAGAATTGTGATAAACAATATTTTTATATTTTATTTTTAGTATTAGGTCACATAAATAAGAGCAATCTTCATAAGTTTCGACATTAAGTTCGGATAAATCATAATAAGGCTTCTAAATAAAACTCCTTCGTTTGTTAATCTAACTAAATGGGAATAATATTTATTATTTAAAAAAAATCTTAAATCTTAATTTATAACTCAAAAAAATTATCTAACAATATGTATATTATTTTTAATTTTTTTTAATTCATTGATATAGTTATATGCGTAAAGTGCATACTCTAAAACTAGTAATTCATAAAAGCTAATCTATCATCAGATAGTCTGCAACGGTGACTTAACAGAAGAAACAAGTCAAAAAAAGAAAACCAATGTTAATAGGCAGAATGGTCTGGGACGCCCCTGTACTTATCTAGCTTTGTCATGCCGGTGTTCGTAATTACGAGTATGCCAACCAAACCACTCTACTGGGCATTTTAAACTCCGCTTCAGCCTGCTCATGGTGCGTGTTGTTTAAACGCCTCCACGTTGGCTGCTACATCAATAAATAACAATGTGTAGATGCCATGTCACATGGAAGATTAAAAATAATTAAAATAAAAAATTTTAAAATACAAATAAAATTTAAACATTAATCCCCAAGTCCTCCCTCGTTGATTTCTCTCTCTCCCCTCACGTTCTTCATCTTGCCCATCTCGTTTCTCTCTCTTCATGTTCTTCCTCCTTTCCCCTTCCAATTCATCCCTTTTTATATTGTAGAAATAAAATTAAAAGGAATAAAGAAAAGAAATCGAGGTAAAATTGGAGTAATTGTTTTTCCAGATCGAAAAGTGGGAGAAGAAGTTCGGTCGTCCATTTCTATAGCTGAAGGCGTTAGGTGGCGGAGAAGAACTTCGGTGGTCCATTTTATGTCTAGCTTGAAAATGGGGGAACAATTCATTATTTTTCTTCTTCTTCTTTTACTGATAGGAAATAATTCTTGCCTTGTTTGATTTGTGAAATTTGGGGTTAAATTTTCTCAATAAGCTCAAATCTTTTTAATGTATTAATTGGTAAAAGATGTATAATTCGTGCTTCAAAATCCTTTATGGGTTAATTTTGAAGTGTGGTGATTTTTGAGAATTTTTCAGTTGACCTTTTTTTTTTGTTGGTATTTTTAGTAGTTTGATGGGTTTCCCTTCTACAAAAAGGGCATATAATTGAATTTTAAAATAGATTTGAATTATTGGCCAGAGGATTCTAAATTCATGATAAAGTTTCAAATTCGAGGGAAGAAACAAACAAAGAAGATAGGGGAGGGGAGAAAGAATTGGACAGAAAATGTTGAAGAGAGACAGAGAAAAGCAAAGAAGAAAAGTTCACTTTTGTTCAACAATGGAGGATGAACAATCGGGAAGAAGATGACAGCCAAAAATGGTTGTTGGTGCCTTTTTAATAGGCCTCACACTATTTAAACGACTGTATCACACACACTTCAATAAAAAAATTGCCACATAGGATGAACAGGGTTTAAAATGATCAATTTTTAAGGGTAGAGGGGTTTGGTTGGCAAACTTGTAAGTACAAACACCGGCATGACACAACTAGACAAGTACAGGAGCCTCCCAGGCTATTCCGCCATGTTAATATTTTACTTTGTTCAGTTTTTTTTTCCTGTCCAACCATGTTATAATCAATTCTGATAGTATCCCGCAAGTTCAACAAGTACCACCATAACCAAAATGCTACGAACCCATCATATCTAGTAGAATCAAGACACATGAATCTAACACAAAGGATCAGATCCTAACATAACTCCGCTGCAATGCGTGACCCCATCCCAACACTGGTCCATATGAAATACTTCAGCCACCATGCTCAAAATCAATAACCACGCGATCAAAATGAAACTAAAGCATGCTAAAATGGAAAGCCATTACTTCATTGAATAAATAAGAAAAGTAACAAATTGATACATATTTATCAATAAGATTAACCATATGAACTACCAAAAAAGACAATAAATTAATCTTAAATCCCTCCCCTCTATTCTATTTCTCTCTCTCTCTCTCCTTTTCTTTCTCCTCACATTTCTCTTCTATTTGTAGAAACGTTTTCGGAATTTTTAGATTTATTTTTATTTTTATTTTATTTTATTTTTAATTAAAAGAAATTACCATTTCCCATTTTTCTTCTTTTTTTAAAAAAATAATTTTCCACTTTCCTTAACATTTATTTTTTTAATTTCCCACTTTTTTACGTTTATTATATTTAAATTCTCACTTTTTTACTCTCTTTTTTCCACTTATTTTACTTGTATTTTTTTAATTTCCACTTTCTTTTACTTTTTAAAAAAAAAAGAAATTCAGTTACCTTTACTTCTATTTTTTAATTTCAACTTTCTTTTACTTTTCATTTTTTAAATTTCGAAATTCTTTTACTTTTATTTTTTAATTTTCCACTTTCTTTTGTTTTTTTATTAAACAATTTCCACCTGCTTTTACTTTTAATTTTTAATTCTATATTTCTACTTTTTTCTATTTTTTAATTCCCTTCCGAAATTTTAAAAAACAATATTTAATTATTTTTAATTCATTTTAATTTAAAATAAAGATAAAAATAAAAATAAAAATAATACTGATAGTAATAATTGACCTTTTAAATTATTATTAATTCTTGCCCTATACAAAAAAAAGTGTAACAAAGCTAAAAAATATATATTAAATTTCTAAAAATATTTACATAGTAGAAGGTAATAAAAATTCAAATATAGTAAAAACTTAGGTGCTCACAGCTGCCCCACTTTGCTTGAAAACATGAAGAGTTTTCAAGCAAAGATTAGGTAAGTCATGTGACTAATTTTTGACCAAACCATTATTCAAAAGGAAAAGAAATAAAAGATAGCTCGTGGTTTTGGGACAACCAACATATCCCAGGTTATAGGGGAATCAGGTCGCGTGTAATTCAAGGAGAATGGTGTAATGATGAGTTGAGGAGTCGGGTGAGGTCCCGTCGAGGTTCCGGTCCGCTGTCCTGCTATTATATCAAAATAAAAAAGAAATTAAACAAGCCTATCATTTAGGAGTTACAAGATACCTATCTATGAGCCTTCTGAAACTTGATCTTGAGTCTTGACTGGTTCTTCATGCAGACTCTAATCTAAACCTTGATGCTCGCTAACTGTAGGTTCTAGTTCATTGTTCTATAGCTTCTTGTAATCAAAACGAGACTCCAATGTTCGTGGCTTCAGTCATGTCTTGAGCATTCCACATCTTTTCAACAGTTTTTGCATTTTGGATTCACTTATTTTTTCTTTTTCTTTTATTCTGAATTGAGACTTCTTCTTTTGTTCATCTCAAACCCTGTGCCTCGAGGTAAAACCTACTCAAACAACAAAACAAATAAACGAACGAAATTATTTTTACCCTAGTTTGTACTAGGAATATTTCGTGAGTTATTAAAATAAAATTCTAAACCACTTCTTTATTGAAAGCAATAAAAGATTGAGAGTGGTGTACCCCAAAAAAGTCATGCTATTTTGTTTTTGATGGTGTTCCTTTATTATCAAAAGGATGTCTCAACTAAGGATTAGTATACCTTATGTTGGGAAAATGTGTCCAGGGAATGGAATACCCTATATTGGCAAAGATATCAGGGAGTGGTGTACCCTGCAGTTAAGATCAAATCAACTAGGGAGCGGATACCCTATGTTGGAAAATAGACTAGGGAGTGGAAACCCTATGTCTAAAATAAAATCAACTAGGGAGTGGAGACCTTATGTTGGAAAAGAAGATTAGGGAGTAGAGACGCTATGTCTAAAATAAAACCAACTAGGGAGTGAAGACCCTATGTTGAAAAAGAAGACTAGGGAGCAGAGACGCTATATTTAAAACAAAATCAACTAGAGAGTGGAGACCCTATGATGAAAAAGGCGACTAGGGAGTGACATCCTATGTCTAAAATAAAATCAACTAGAGAGTGGAGACCCTATGTTGGAAAAGAGACTAGGGAGTCGAGACTCTATGTCCAAAATAACATCAACTAGGGAGTAGATACCCTATGTTGGAAAAGAGACTAGGGAGTGGAGAACCTATGTTGTAAAAGAGACTAGGGAGTGGAGACCCTATGTCCAAAATAACTTCAACTAGGGAGTGGAGACCCTATGTTAGAAAAGAGACTAGAGAGTGGAGACCCTATGTCTAAAATAACATCAATTAGGGAGTGGAGACCATATGTTTGAAAGGCGACTAGGGAGTGGAGATCCTATGTCTAAAATAAAATCAACTAGGGAGTAGAGACCCTATGTTGGAAAAGAGACTAGGGAGTGGAGACTCTATGTCCAAAATAACATCAACTAGGGAGTAGAGATCCTATGTCTAAAATAACTTCAACTATGGAGTGGAGACCCTATGTCCAAAATAACATCAACTAGGAAGTGGAGACCCTATGTTGCAAAAGAGACTAGGGAGTGAAGACCCAATGTCTAAAATAAATTCAACTAGGGAGTGGAGACTCTATGTTGGAAAAGAGATTAGGGAGTGGAGACCCTATGGCTAAAATAACATCTATTAGGGAGTAGAGACCCTATGTTGGAAAGGCGACTAGGGAGTGAAGACCCTATGTCAAAAGTAAAATCAATTAGGGATTAGAGACCCTATGTTGGAAAAGCGACTAGGGATTGAAGACCCTATGTTGGAAAAGCGACTAGGATTTGGAGACCGTATGTCAAAAATAAAGTCAACTAGGGAGTGGAGAACCTATGTTGGAAAAACGATTAGGGATTGGAGACCCGACGTCTAAAATAACTTCAACTAGGGAGTGGAGACCCTATGTCTCAAATAAAAATCAACTAGGGAGTTGAGACCCTATGTTGGAAAAGCGACTAGGGATTGGAGACCCTATGGTCTAAAATAACATCAACTATGGAGTGGAGACCCTATGTTGGAAAAGAGACTAGGGAGTGGAGACCCTATGTCTAAAATAACATCAAATAGGGAGTGGAGATCCTATGTTGGAAAAGGGACTAGGGCGTGGAGACCTTATGTCTAAAATAACTTCAACTAGGGAGTGGAGACCCTATGTTGGAAAAGAGACTAGGGAGTGAAGACCCTATGTCAAAAATAACATCAACTAGAGAGTGTAGACCCTATGTTGGAAAAGAGACTAGGGAGTGAAAACCCTATGTCTAAAATAACTTCAACTAGGGAGTGGAGACCCTATGTTGGAAAAGTGAATATGGAGTGGAGACCCTATGTCTAAAATAAAGTTAATGAGTGAGTGGAGACCCTATGTTGGAAAGGACGACTAGGGAATGAAGACCCTATGTCTAAAATAACTTCAATTAGGGAGTGGAAACCCTACGTTGGAAAGGAGACTAGGGAGTGGAGACCCTACGTTGGAAAGGAGACTAGGGAGTGTATTTCCTCTATCTAAAATAAAATCAACTAGGGAGTGGAGACCCTATGTTGGAAAAGACGACTCGGGAGTGGAGACCCTATGTTTAAAATAACATCAACTAGGGAGTGGAGACCCTATGTTGGAAAGGCGACTAGGGAGTGGAGACCCTATGTTTAAAATAAAATCAACTAGGGATTGGAGACCCTATGTTGGAAAAGAGACTAGGGATTGGAGACCCTATGTCTAAAATAAAATAAACTAGGGAGCGGAGACCCTATGTTGGAAAAGCAACTAGGGATTGGAGACCCTATGTCAAAAATATCACGAACTAGGGAGTGGAGACCCTATGTTGGAAAAAAGACTAGGGAGTGGAGACCCTATGTCTAAAATAAAATCAACTATAGAATGGAGAACCTATGTTCGAAAAGCGACAAAGGATTGGAGACCCTATATCTAAAATATCAATCAACTAGGGAGTGGAGACCTTATGTTGGAAAAGAGACTAGGGAGTAGAGACCCTCTGTCTAAAATAAATATCAACTAGGTAGTGGGGACCCTATGTTGGAAAGGAGACCAGGTAGTGGAGACCCTTTGTATAAAATAACATTAACTAGAGAGTGGAGACCCTACGTTGGAAATCAGACCAGGGAGTGGAGACCCTATGTCTAAAATAACATCAACTAGGGAGTGGAGACCATATGTTGGAAATGAGACTAGGGAGTGTATACCCTATATCTTAAATAACATCAACTAGGGAGTGTAGACCCTACGTTGGAAAAGAAACTACGGAGCGGAGACCCTATGTATAAAATAACATCAACTAGGGAGTGGAGACTCTATGTTGGATAAACGACTAAGGAGTGGAGACCCTATGACTAAAATAACATCAACTAGGGAGTAGAGACCCTATGTTGGAAAAGAGACTAGGGAGTGGAAACCCTATGTCTAAAATAAAACCAACTAGGGAGTGGCGACCCTATATTGGATAAGCGACTAGGTATTTGAGTTCATGTGTCTAAAATAACTTCAACTAGAGAGTGAAGACCCTATGTCTGAAATAAAAATCAACTAGGGAGGTGAGACCCTATGATGGAAAAACGACTAGGGATTGGAGACCCTATGGCTAAAATAACATCAACTAGGGAGTGGAGACCCTATGTTGGAAAAGAGACATAGAGAGTGGAGACCCTATGTCTAAAATAACATCAAATTGGGAGTGGAGATTCTATGTTGGAAAAGGGACTAGGGAGTGGAGACCCTATGTTGGAATAGAGACTAGGGAGTGGAGACCCTATGTCAAAAATAACATCAACTAGGGAGTGGAGACCTTATGTTGCAAAAAAGACTAGGGAGTGAAGACCCACTGTCTAAAATAACTTCAACTAGGGAGTGGAGACTCTATGTTGGAAAAGAGATTAGGGAGTGGAGACCCTATGTCAAAAATAACATCTACTAGGGAGTGGAGACCCTATGTTGGAAAGGCGACTAGGGAGTGGAGACCCTATGTATAAAGTAAAATCAATTAGGGATTAGAAACCCTATGTTGGAAAAGCGACTAGGGATTGAAGACCCTATGTTGGAAAAGCAACTAGGATTTGGAGACCCTATGTCAATAATAAAGTCAACTAGGGAGTGGAGAACCTATGTTGGAAAAGCGACTAGGGATTGGAGACCAGATGTCTAAAATAACTTCAACTAGGGAGTGGAAACCCTATGTCTCAAATAAAAATCAACTAGGGAGTTGAGACCCTATGTTGGAAAAGCGACTAGGGATTGGAGACCCTATGGCTAAAATGACATCAACTAGGGAGTGGAGACCCTATGTTAGAAAAGAGACTAGGGAGAGGAGACCGTGTGTCTAAAATAATATCAAATAGGGAGTGGAGATCCTATGTTGGAAAAGGGACTAGGGCGTGGATACCCTTTGTCTAAAATAACTTAAACTAGGGAGTGGAAACCCTATGTTGGAAAAGAGACTAGGGAGTGGAGACCCTATGTCCAGAATAACACCAACTAGAGAGTGGAGACCCTATGTTGGAAAAGAGACTAGGGAGTGAAAACCCTATGTCTAAAATAACTTCAACTAGGGAGTGGAGACCCTATGTTGGAAAAGTGAATATGGAGTGGAGACCCTATGTCTAAAATAAAGTTAATGAGTGAGTGGAGACCCTATGTTGGAAAGGACGACTAGGGAATGAAGACCCTATGTCTAAAATAACTTCAATTAGGGAGTGGAGACCCTACGTTGGAAAGGAGATTAGGGAGTGGAGACCTTACGTTGGAAAAGCGACTAGGGAGTGGAGACCCTCTGTCTAAAATAAAATCAACTAGGGAGTGGAGACCCTATGTTGGAAAAGACGACTCGGGAGTGGAGACCCTATGTCTAAAATAACATCAACTAGGGAGTGGAGACCCTATGTTGGAAAGGCGACTAGGGAGTGGAGACCCTATGTTGGAAAAGCGACTAGGGAGTGGAGACCCTATGTTTAAAATAAAATCAATTAGGGATTGGAGACCCTATGTTGGAAAAGAGACTAGGGATTGAAGACCCTATGTCTAAAATAAAATCAACTAGGGAGCGGAGACCCTATGTTGGTAGAGCGACTAGGGATTGGAGACCCTATGTCTAAAATATCACCAACTAGGGAGTGAAGACCCTATGTTGGAAAAAAGACTAGGGAGTGGAGACCCTATGTCTAAAATAAAATCAACTATAGAGGGGAGAACCTATGTTCGAAAAGCAACAAAGGATTGGAGACCCTATATCTAAAATATCAATCAACTAGGGAGTGGAGACCCTATGTTGGAAAAGAGACTAGGGAGTGGAGACCCTCTGTCTAAAATAAATATCAATTAGGGAGTGGGGACCCTATGTTGGAAAGGAGACCAGGGAGTGGAGAACCTTTATATAAAATAACATTAACTAGGTAGTGGAGACCCTACGTTGGAAATGAGACCAGGGAGTGGAGACCCTATGTCTAAAATAACATCAACTAGGGAGTGGAGACCATATGTTGGAAATGAGACTAGGGAGTGTATACCCTATATCTTAAATAACATCAACTAGGGAGTGAAGACCCTATGTTGGAAAAGAAACTACGGAGCGGAGACCCTATGTATAAAATAACATCAACTAGGGAGTGAAGACCCTTTGTTGGAAAAAATGACTAAGGAGTGGAGACCCTTTGACTAAAATAACATCAACTAGGGAGTAGAGACCCTGTGTTGGAAAAGATACTAGGGAGTGGAGACCCTATGTCTAAAATAAAACCAACTAGGGAGTGGCGACCCTATGTTGGATAAGCGACTAGGGATTTGAGACCCTATGTCTAAAATAACTTCAACTAGGGAGTGGAGACCCTATGTCTAAAATAAAACTCAACTAGGGAGGTGAGACCATATGATGGAAAAATGACTAGGGATTGGAGACCCTATGGCTAAAATAACATCAACTAGGGAGTGGAGACCCTATGTTGGAAAAGAGACTAGGGAGTGGAGACCCTATGTCTAAAATAACATCAAATTGGGAGTGGAGATCCTATGTTGGAAAAGGGACTAGGGAGTGGAGACCCTATATCTAAAATAACTTCAACAAGGGAGTGGAGACCCTATGATGGAATAGAGACTAGGGAGTGGAGACCCTATGTCCAAAATAACATCAACTAGGGAGTGGAGACTCTATGTTGGAATAGAGACTAGGGAGTGAAGACCCGATGTCTAAAATAACTTTAACTAGGGAGTGAAGACCCTATGTTGGAAACGACAATAGGGAGTGGAGACCCTATGTCTAAAATTAAATTAACTAGGGAGTGGAGACCCTATGTTGGAAATGACGACTAGGGAATGAAGACCTTATGTCTAAAATAACTTCAATTAGGGAGTGGAGACCCTACATTGGAAAGGATACTAGGGAGTGGAAACCCTACGGTGGAAAGGAGACTAGGAAGTGGAGATCCTTTATCTAAAATAAAATCAACTATGGAGTGGAGACCCTATGTTGGAAAAGACGACTCGGGAGTGGAGACCCTATGTCTAAAATAATATCAAGTAGGGAGTGGAGACCATATGTTGAAAAGGCGACTAGGGAGTGGAGACCCTATGTTTAAAATAAAATCAACTAGGGAGTGGAGACCCTATGTTGGAAATGAGACTTGAGATTGGAGACCCTATATCTAAAATAAAATCAACTAGGGAACAGAGACCCTATGTTGAAAAACCGACTAGGGATTGGAGACCCTATGTCTAAAATATCACCAACCAGGGAGTGGAGACCCTATATTGAAAAAGAGACGAGGGAGTGGAGACCTTATGTCTAAAATAAAATCAACTAGAGAGTGGAGAACCTATGTTGGAAAAGCGACTAGGGATTGGAGATCCTATATCTAAAATATCAATCAACTAGGGAGTGGAGACCCTATGTTGGAAAAGAGACATGGGAGTAGAGACCCTATGTCTAAAATAAAATCAACTAGGGAGTGGAGACCCTATGTTTGAAAAGAGACTAGGGAGTGTAGACCATCTGTCTAAAATCAACATCAACTAGGGACTTGGGACCCTATGTTGGAAAGGAGACCAGAGAGTGGAGACCCTTTGTCTAATATAACATCAACTTAGGAGTGGAGACCTTAAATCTAAAATAACATCAACTAGGGAGTGGAGACCTTATGTTGGAAAAGAGACCAGGGAGTGGAGACCATATGTCTAAAATAACATCAACTAGGGAGTGGAGACCCTATAATGGAAAGGAGACTAGGGAGTGAAGACACTATGTCTAAAATAACATCAACTAGGGAGTGGAGACCCTATGTTGGAAAGGAGACTAGGGAGTGGAGACCCTATGTCCAAAATAACATCAACCAGGGAGTGAAGACCATATGTTGTAAAAGAGACTAGGGAGTGGATACCCTATGTCTAAAATAACTTCAATTAGGGAGTGGAGACCCTATGTTCGAAAAGAGACTAGGGAGTGGATACCCTATGTCTAAAATAAAATCAACTAGGGAGTGGAGACCCTATATTGGAAAAGACGACTAGGGAATGGAGACCCTATGTCTAAAATAACTTCAACTAGGGATTGGAGACCCTACATTGAAAAGGAGACTAGGTAGTGGAGACCTTATGTTGGAAAGGAGACTAGAGAGTGGAGATCCTTTGTCTAAAATAAGATCAACTAGGGAGTAGAGACCCTATGTTGGAAAAGGGAATAGGGAGTGGAGCCCCCATGTACAAAATTACATCAACTAGGGAGTGGAGACCCTATGTTGGAAAAGAGACTAGCGAGTGGAGAACCTATGTCTGAAATAACTTCAACTAGGGAGTGGAGACCCTATGTTGGAAAAGAGACTAAGGACTGGAGACCCTATGTCTAAAATAAAATCAACTAGGAAGTGGAGACCCTATTTAGGAAAAGACGACTAGGGAGTGGGGACCCTATGTCTAAAATAACTTCAACTAGGGAGTGAAGACCCTACCTTGGAAAGCTGACTAAGGAGTAGAGACCCTACGTTGAAAAGGAGACTAAGGAGTGGAGACCCTTTGTCTAAAATAATATCAACTAGGGAGCGAAGACCCTATGTTGGAAAGGCGACTAGGGAGTAGAGATTCTATGTCTAAAATAAAATCAACTAGGGATTGGAAACCCTATGTTGGAAAAGTGACTAGGGATTGGAGACCCTATGTCTAAAATAAAATCAACTAGGGACTAGAGACCCTATGTTGGAAAACTGGCTAGGTATTGGAGATCCTATCTCTAAAATATCATCAACTAGGGAGTGGAGACCCTATGTCTAAAATATAAATCAACTAGGTAGTGTAGACCCTATGTTAGAAAAGCGACTCGGGAATGGTAACCCTATGTCTAAAATAACATCAACTAGGGAGTGGACACTCTATGTTGGAAAAGAGACTAGGGAGTGGAGACCCTATATCTAAAATAACATTAACGACGGAGTGGAGATCCTATGTTGGAAAAGGGACTAAGGAGTGGAGACCTTATGATTGAGACTAGGAAGTGGAGACCCTATGTCCAAAATAACATCAACAAGGGAGTGGAGACCCTATGTTGGAAAAGAGACTAGGGAGTGGAAACCCAATGTCTAAAATAACATCAACTAGGGAGTGGAGACCATATGTTGGAAAGGCGACTGGGGAATGGAGACCCTATGTATAAAATAAAGTTAATGAGTGGGTGGAGACCCTATGTTGGAAAGGACGACTAGGGAATGAAGATCCTATGTCTAAAATAACTTCAACTAGGGAGTGGAGACCCTACGTTGGAAAGGAGACTAGGGAGTAGAGACCCTATGTATAAAATAAAATAAACTAGGGATTAGAGACCCTATGTTGGAAAAGAGACTAGGGATTGAAGAACCTATGTTGGAAAAAAGACTAGGGAGTGGAGACCCTAAGTATAAAATAACTTCAACTAGGGAGTGGAGACCCAATGTTGGAAACGAGACTAGGGAGTGGAGACCCTATGTCTCAAATAACTTCAACTAGGGAGTAGAGACCCTATGTTGGAAAAGAGACTAGGGAGTGGAGACCCTATGTCTAAAATAACTTCAACTAGGGAGTAAAGACCCTATGGTGGAAAAGAGACTAGGGAGTGGAGACCCTATGTCTAAAATCTAATCAACCAGGGAGTGGAAACCCTATGTTAGAAAAGACGAGTAGGGAGTGTAGACCCTATGCCTAAAATAACATCAACTATGGAGTGGAGACCCTACGTTGGAAAGAAGACTAGAGAGTGGAGACCCTACGTTGGAAAGAAGACTAGGGAATGGAGACCCTTTGTGTAAAATAAAATCAACTAGGGAGTGGAGACCCTATGTTGGAAAATACGACTAGGGAGTGGAGACCCTATGTCTAAAATAAAATCAACAAGGGATTGGAGACCATATGTTGGAAAGGCGACTAGGGAGTGGAGACTCTATGCCTAAAATAAAATCAACTAAGGAGTGGAGACCCTATGTTGGAAAAGTGACTAGGGATTGGAGACCCTATATCTAAAATATCATCAACTAGGGAGTGAAAATCCTATGTCGGAAAAGAGACTAGGGAGTGGAGACCCTATATCTAAAATAAAATCATTTAGGGAGTGGAGACCCTATGTTAGAAAAGCGACTAGGGATTGGAGACCCTATATCTAAAATATCAATCAATTAGGGAGTGGAGACCTTATGTTGGAAAAGGGACTAGGGAGTAGAGACCCTATGTCTAAAATAAAATCAACTAGGAAGTGGAGACCCTATGTCTAAAATAAATATCAACTAGGGAATGGAGACCGTATGTTGGAAAAGAAACTAGGGACTGGAGACCCAATGTCTAAAATAACATCAACTAGGGAGTGGAGACCCTTTGTCTAAAACAACTTCAACTAGGGAATGGAGACCGTATATTGGAAAAGAGACTATGGAGTGGAGACCCTTTGTCTAAAATAAACATCAACTAGGGTGAAAAAACCTATGTTGGAAAATGATTAGGGAGTAGACACTCTATGTCTAAAATAACTTCAACTAGGGAGTGGAAACCCTATGTTGGAAAAGAGACTAGGCATTGGAGACCCTATGTCTAAAATATAATCAACTAGGGAGTGGAGACCCTATGTTGGAAAAGCGACTAGCGAGTGGATACCCTATGTCTGAAATAACTTCAACTAGGGAGTGTAGACCCTACGTTGGAAAGGAGACTAGAGAGTGAAGACCCTACGGTTGAAAGAAGACTAGGGAGTGGAGACCCTTTGTCTAAAATAAAATCAACTAGGGAGTTGAGACCCTTTGTTGGAAAAGACGACTAGGGAGTGGAGACCCTATGTCTAAAATAACGTCAACTAGAGAGTAGAGACCCTATGCCTAAAATAAAATCAACTAGGGAGGGAGACCCTATGTTTGAAAAGAGACTAGGGAGTGGAGACCATCTATCTAAAATCAACATCAACTAGGGACTTGGGACCCTATGTTGGAACAGAGACCAGGGAGTGGAGACCCTTTGTCTAATATAACATCAACTTGGGAGTGGAGACCCTAAGTCTAAAATAACATCAACTAGGGAGTGGAGACCCTATGTCTAAAATAACTTCAACTAGGGAGTGGAGACCCTACGTTGGAAAGAAGACTAGAGAGTGGAGACCATACGTTGGAAAGAAAACTAGGGAGTGGAGACCCTTTGTCTAAAATAAAATAAACTAGGGAGTGGAGACCCTATGTTGGAAAAGACGACTAGGGAGTGGAGACCGTATGTCTAAAATAAAATCAACTAGGGATTGGAGACCATATGTTGGAAAGATGACTAGGGAGTAGAGAGCCTATGTCTCAAATAAAATCAACTAGGGAGTGGAGACCCTATGTTGGAAAATCGACTAGTGATTGGAGACCCTATGTCTAAAATATCATCAACTAGGGAGTGAAGACCCTATGTCGGAAAAGAGACTAGGGAGTGGAGACCCTATGTCTAAAATATCATAAACTAGGGAGTGGAGACCCTATGTCGGAAAAAAGACTAAGGAATGGAGACCCTATGTCTAAAATAAAATCAATTAGAGAGTGGGGACCCTATGTTGGAAAAGAGACTAGGGAGTGGAGACCCTATGTCTAAAATAAACATCAACTAGGGAATAGAGACCCTATGTTGGAAAAGAAACTAGGGAGTGGAGACCCTATGTCTAAAATAACATCAACTAGGGAGTGGAGACCCTATGTCTAAAACAACTTCAACTAGGGAATGGAGACCGTATATTGGAAAAGAGACTAGGGTGTGGAGACCCTATGTCTAAAATAAACATCAACTAGGGAGTGGAAACTCTTTGTTGGAAAAACGATTAGGGAGTAGAGACTCTATGTCTAAAATAACTTCAACTAGGGAGTGGAAACCCTATGTTAGAAAAGAGACTAGGGAGTGGAGACCCTATGTTTAAAATATAATCAACTAGGGAGTGGAGACCCTATGATGGAAAAGACGACTAGCGAGTGGATACCCTATGTCTGAAATAACTTCAACTAGGGAGTGTAGACCCTACGTTGGAAAGGAGACTAGAGAGTGAAGACCCTACGGTTGAAAGAAGACTAGGGAGTGGAGACCCTTTGTCTAAAATAAAATCAACTAGGGAGTTGAGACCCTTTGTTGGAAAAGACGACTAGGGAGTGGAGACCCTATGTCTAAAATAACGTCAACTAGAGAGTAGAGACCCTATGTTGGATAGGCTACTAGGGAGTGGAGACCCTATGTCTAAAATAAAATCAACTAGGGATTGGAGATCCTATGTTGAAAACGTGACTAGGGATTGGAAACCCTATATTTAAAATATCAATCAACTTGGGAGTGGAGACTCTATGTTTGAAAAGAGACTAGGGAGTGGAGACCCTATGTCTAAAATACAATCAACTAGGGAGTGGAGACCCTAAGTTGGAAAAGAGACTAGGGAGTGGAGTCCATATGTCTAAAATAAACATCAACTCGGGAGTGGAGACCCTATGCTGGAAAGGAGACCAGGGAGTGGAGACCATATGTCTAAAATAACATCAACTAAGGAGTTGAGACCCTATCTCTAAAATAACATCAACTAGGGAATGGAGACCCTATGTTGGAAAGGAGACTAGGGAGTGGAGACCTTATGTCTAAAATTACATCAACTAGGGAGTGGAGACCTTATGTTTGAATAGAGACTAGGGAGTTGAGACCATATATCTAAAATAACATCAACTAGGAAGTGGAGACCCTATGTTGGAAAGGAGACTAGGGAGTGGAGACGCTATGTCTAAAATAACATAAACTAGGGAGTGAAGACCATATTTTGGAAAGGAGACTAGAGAGTGTATACCTTTTATCTAAAATAACATCAACTAGGGAGTGGAGACCCTATGTTGGAAAAGAAACTAGGGAGTGGACACTCTATGTCTAAAATAACATCAACTAGGGAGTGGAGACCCTATGACTCAAATAACATCAACTAGGGAGTGGAGATCGTATGTTGGAAAAGAGACTAGGGAGTGGAGACCCTATGTCTAAAATAAACATCAACTAGGGAGTGGAAACCCTATGTTGGAAAAGAGATTAGGGAGTGGAGACCCTATATCTAAAATAAACATCAACTAGGGAGTGGAGACCTTATGTCTAAAACTAGAAATCAACTAGGGAGTGGAGACCCTATGTTAGAAGATGCAGCTAGGGATTGGAGACCCTCTACTACCATGATTTGGAACTTTCATTCTTTTCTTTCTTTCTTTCTTTTTAATTTTAATTTTATTTTAAGAGAATGAGTAAAATGCGGGAATGAATTTGGAGAAAACTTCCCTTTTGGGGTTAGTGTTGCTGCAGAGCTATTTTAGTCTCTGTGCGGTTTCTTTTGGTTGCACCTACTTCTTGCAAGAACAATTTGGATTGCACCTGTTTCCTATGGTTCAAACAAAGAACAATTTGTCAGTTTGAAACGGTGGTTGGTTTTGCGGCCTTGAGTGTTTCAGTCATTTGATCTTTGCCGGCTTCTTTGACGATAATTACAACTGTGAGTGGTTGTCTCCTGGATACCGATTGCATTTCTTGCCCCGAAGAACCTTGGCTTTTCCAAACCTTGCTATAACGGCTGATCACGTGGGACCTAACCTTTTCAATCTTTGTTTTGCCTTTGTGGGCATTTGACATTCTTTCTTCCAAAGCTTTCAATTACAGAGCGTTGGGGAACCTTTGGCTTTTCACACTTTTCCATGACGGTTAGCCATGTGGGACTAAACCTTTTGAATTTCATTTCGCCCTCATAGGCGCTTTCAATTTGATTTCCTCCTTTCAAGAGTTTTTGATCTCTAAGCATCGGCCGCCATGGCTAGTTGGGGTCGACTTGATGCCCTCTGCCGAGGGTGGGTACCTTTTGAATATCAGCTTGCGGCAAACAAAAGTCCTATAAATTAGTCTTGCCATCTCTTCTTTGTCTCAACTTTCGAAACAAAATTAGACCAAAAGAGATTCAAAGAAAAACAAACACTGGAATGGACAACTAAATTTAGACAAGAGGTATCTCTTTCGGGGAAAGGGAAGAAGGACTTATCTGGAGTACATGCGGACTTCAATGAACATGACATGCCTTTTGGACTGGATGTCTGATCTGTGTAAACCGTCTGACTCTCAGAAATTCATCAAACTTTTGTCTCGAAGCCGAGAAACCTTGCCCGGGACTGTGTCGATACCAGTAACTGTGGGAATCCTCTTTTTTGATCAGTGGCGCCCTTTGCGGGTTCTCACCAACTGACCTCTCTCATTTCTCTTCTCAACATCGCATTATAGTGCTCTTTGCGAGTTTTCACTAACAAGACTCTCTCATTTTAATTTCTCTCATTTGATTGCATCACATCCAAGTAATTGTATCCTCCCATTTTGAACCTCTTTGCCAATTGATTGGAAGGACTTGAACAAGATTTGGGGTAAAACGAATTCAGATTGAATTACATCTTTGGAACCATTCAGGCGAAACCATCGCCGAACCATTATAACATGTGCCCCAGTTTCACTTTTGGGGGAATTTGAATTTTTGTTTTGGTGTGACTGAACCCGAGAGAGAGGCTGCCTACATATCCTTTTGGAATCAAGTCAAACGTAGTTCAAGGAACATTTTTTTCGTTTTCGTTTTCTTTCTGTTTTCTTTCCTTTTCCTTTTTTTTTTCATTTTTCATTTCATTTTCTTTTGTCTTTATATATAACACTTTCAAGTTCCATAGAGGGTAATCAAAGAAAAGGTAACCGACTTAAAGAGTTTGCAAAGGGTTTATAGTATTTGGGTGTCAAGAATGAAAGCCTTCGTCATCCCAATCAGAGAGCATTAAAGTAACCTTTTGACCGCGTCTGCATTGACAATTGTCTCGGGGTCATTTTCCTCGATGTTTTCCAGGTACAATGCTCCCTTTTGCAGTACTCTCGTTACAATGTATGGACATTTTCAATTTGGAGCCAATTTTCCTTTAGCTTCTTCATGAGGTGGGAGGATACGTCTCAGAATGAGTTGTCTTATTTCAAATTTTTTGGGCCGCACTTTCTTATTGTAGACACAAGCCATTGTTTGTTGGTACAACTGCCAGTGGCAAACTGCGACCAATCATTTTAATCAATCAATGTCAATTGTTCAAATCGGTTCTTGACCCAATCTTTATCCTCAATCTCGGCTTCAACAATGATCCGAAGAGAGGGAATCTCAACTTCGTTCCAATTTTATATTTATTTTCTTACAAGCCTTGTCTTCAAAATATTTTGCTTCTTGATTCATTATTTCGAGGTCTGACAGCGTTTTAGGATCTGGGCATGAAGTTTGCAAGCATGTCATGTTATTAAAATCTGCATTAACAGAACTGAAAAGAGAATAAGAAAAAGTGACAAAATTAAGAAAAGAGACATTCTTGGGCAAGGACATATAAATTTCATTTGATATTTTGTTTTTTATTTTAATTTTTTCAATCTTAAATATAGAAGGGTTTACATCGGAAAGTAAGACAATAAAGTAAAACATCCGTATCACACCCTGAGATAATCCGGATGCAGAAAGGATAGCAAGACTGGCTACTGAAACTCCCGTCTGATGGGGAACTTTCAGGCTTGTCGACTGTTTTTTGGCTTTTCTTCTGTCTCAGTAATGGCTGCAATGACCTTCAGTGCCAAATCAAATTCCTCATCTCTCCAATTTCTGTTCATCAAACCCACTGAACCACTCTGAACGGCCTGTGATGTAGCCTTAAAGGTAGCATGACTTAAGATTCGACCCGTTTTTAAATTATTTTCGACCATCTCCCCAATTTTGATAGCCTCAGCGAATGGTCTACCCATAGTAGACATCATGTTCTGGAAGTAGTCCGCCTCTTGGGCCTGTAGGAAAACCGTAACCATTTCTGCTTTTTTCATTGGAGGCTTTACCCTGGCGGCTTTCTCGCGGCATTTGACAGCATATTCACGGAAACTTTCCGTGATTTTCGTTTTCAAATTAGACAAAGTGTTCTCTTTTTGGATTCTTTTTCACTCTTGTTTTTTTTGGGTTATTTTTCGCTCTTTGTTTTTCTTTATTATTTTTGTCACTCCTTTATTTCTTTTTCTTTCTTTTTTTTTTTCACTCAATTTATTTAATGGCTATGATCGAATCCGATGGAGATTGCCTACGTATCATGACGCCGCATGAATCAGATCTTGCGTAGTTCGGGGAAGATCAGGAATAAAGTAACAAACTAACCCTTTTTCCTTTATTTTATTTTTTACTCATACACAAAACAGACCACAGAAACTTCTAACAAGGAACATATTTTTGAGTTTTGATATTTATTTTTTTTGGAGGGAAATGTTTTAAAGGAAAACTTCTTTAAGAGTAAAGAAAATATTTTTGGATTTTGATTTTTTTTCTTATGTTTTTTTTTAATATATTTCTTTTTATGTTTTTTTTTTTGAGAATTTTTGAAAAGAAAGACTTCTAAAGAAGAAAGAAAATATTTTTTTTTGAATTTAGATTTTTATTTTATCTTTTCCGAAGAAAGACTTCTAAAGAAAAAAAAAACATTTTTTTGGATTTTGATTTGATTTTCTTTTTCGAATGAAAGACTTCTAAAGAAGGAATTAAATGAAAATAATTTTGGATTTTTGAAAATTGGGGCCGGAACCGATGAGGTTTGCCTACGTATCTCACATCTGGTGAGAATCAGACCCACGTAGTTCGGTGAGTTTTGATGGAACAGGGGAAGAAGCATGACTTTTGAAAACATTGGCTTATTTTCTTTCTTTCTTTTTTTCAAAATTTCGGCAGAGTTTCGAAATTTTTCCAATACCTACCTTTCACTCTTTTTTTTTTTTGATTTTTTTTTTATTTTCTTTCCCTATTCTAGAAACCGGTCAACATGCAAGTCGAAACAAACATATGCACAAGTAGCACGTAAAAATGCATCAGGATGGTCTTTTATATTGGGTACACCTGTCCTAGACGGACCCAACCCCTGTGTTGAGTTCCCAAAGTCAAATGCACGTGATGCAAACAAACGTTCCTACTAGGGATCCGACATGAGGCTATGTTATTCTAGGTTTAAATCTTGGGTGTGTTGTTCTAGACCTAGCTTACCCGAGTGGACAACTCAAGCCGAGGAAGGGGGACAGCGTACCGGAAATACAGAAGCTTCACCGGCTTTGCAACTTGTCCGATCCTCATTCTAAAATAAAGGGTATGACTCTAACAGAAAAGAAGTCACGCGAAGCGCACACTTTCCAGAAGATTTAGAAGACTCAGAGAGAAGAAGGGTGTCGTAACAGTTTATATACAATTCACGGTAATATCAAAGCGGTAAAGAGCGGCAATTAGCACATTAGGCTCAAACACGTAAAAAAATCAGATAATCACAAGTAGCCAAGTATAACAGTATTCTAAGCTCGAATTCTGAACCCTGAACCAAAGATTCTGGGTTCTTGTCCCCAGCAGAGTCGCCAGAGTTGTCATACCTCTTTTTTCCCGAGGGATAGGGGATATGGGAGTTTTTTCAATTGAAGTGACATTATTCGAAATGGGATTATTTATTTAATCAGAGTCGCCACTTGGGATAATTATTATGGTGTCCCAAGTCACCGATTTATTTTAAAATTTCAAATCGAGGAGCTTGACTCTATTTATAGTTCGCGAACACAGAAGACCGGGTAAGGAATTATGTTAACCCGGGAGAAGGTGTGAGGCACTCTCGAGTTCCGTGGTTTTAGCATGTTCGCTTAACAATTAATACTTGGCCTAATTATCTGACTTATTATATGTGTTTAAATCTAATGTGCATTTTACCTTTTGACCACTTTTAATTATTTGCTTAAACGATTTTAGTATTTATGAAATTTATTTGAACAAGATACGATGTCGTACACTTATCGTTTTGGTACATATTGCAAACCGCGCCACATGAAATGCACCCGTGATTTACAATATATTTATTTTTATTATTATTTGAATTTATGATCAAGTCGCGTGAAACGCGCACTTGAGTTGGGATTTACGTATCATGACTATGCCACGGGAACCGTACTCATAGTCACGATAATTTATTATTAATCGCGCCTAAAGCAAGCTACGATGTTTGAATATTATTCAATTACTAATTTTGAGATTATTGTAAGGTCATTAGGTATGGATATTGTTATGGAGGAAGTGAAGTAAATTAATTATGGAAAAGTTGGCTAGCTTGTGAATGTTTATTTATTTTTGGTCCTAGGCAACAATTAGCCCATAAATACGCCGGGGAAGTCCAATTAAAGTCTTACACCAATCATGGCCCAACCTAATCTGTTATAATTTTACTGCTAACCAATATTTGACACTAGACTAAATTTATGGTAGGAATAGATAGATACAGACAAAACCAATTTAGTCACTAAGATAGGAGATCAAAATGAAACTAAAGCATGCTAAAATGGAAAGCAATTACTTCATTGAATAAACAAGACAAGTAACAAATTAATACATATTCATCAATAAGATTAACCATATGAACTACCAAAAAGGACAATAAATTAATCTTAACAAATACTCAACATGAGAACAAATTAATCTTAGCACACTCAGATACAAACTCGAACATATCATACTCAAAGTTAAATTAAAACAGAATGACCCAGAATATTAATGAGAAAACAAAATAGAAAGAGAAGTGAACCTTTGTATTGATGACTATGGATTTAAATTATAACCACTCAATGATCAGATAGCTCTCAACTGGACCCTTCGGACCACGAAAAACTCGAGCGGAAAATCTCAACTTGCAACCTCAATCGACCTTGCAAACCCGACGATTTAGTGGTTATTTTTGGGTGTTTTGTTTTTTTTGGGGGGGGGGGGGGGAAGGGGTTAATGATGGCTCAAAAGTGGTCAAGGGCTGGTGGCTTTGGGGTGGTGAAACTGTTGGTTTATTCGAAAGAAAGACAAAAAAAGAATGATACGAATAGAAATTCCCTTAGTGTAGAAGAAGCAAAAATATTTCTCTCAAATCCCTCCCCTCTATTTCTCTCTCTCTCTCTCCTTTTCTTTCTCCTCACATTTCTCTTTTATTTATAGAAAAATTTTCGAAATTTTCAGTTTTTTATTTTATTTTATTTTTAATTAAAAAGAATTCCCACTTCCCATTTTTTTTCTGTTTAAAAAAAAATAATTTTCCACTTTCCTTTACTTTTAAATTTTTAATTTCTCACATTTTTACTTTTATTATATTTAAATTCTCACTTTTTTACTTTTTTTTTTATTTTTCACTTATTTTACTTTTCGTTTATTTAAATTTTCACTTTCTTTTACTTTTTTTAAAAACAAAATTCAGCTACCTTTACTTTTATTTTTTAATTCCAACTTTCTTTTACTTTTTATTTTTTTAAATTTTCAAATTCTTTTACTTTTAATTTTTAATTTTCCACTTTTTTTTTACTTTTTATTAAACAATTTCCACCTACTTTTACTTTTACTTTTTAATTCTATATTTTTACTACTTTTTCTATTTTTAATTCCCATCCGAAATTTAAAAAAAAAATATTTAATTTTTTTAATTCATTTTATTTTTAAAATAAAGATAAAAATAAAAATAAAAATAAAAATAATACTAATTGTAATAATTGACTTTTTAAATTATTATTAATTTTTATCCTATATACAAAAAAGTGTAACAAATCTAAAAAATGTATATTAAATTTCTGAAAATATTTGCATGGTAGAAGGTAATAAAATTTTAAATATAGTAAATGATTAGGTGCTCGCATAACACATATTTCAGGAATTTATACCCTCAGAACCAAGTTTAGAAGTGTTACTTACCTCAAACTGTGTAACTCAATGCTCCAACAAACCCTTGCCTCACGAATCGGCCTCCGAACGACTCGACTCTAGTCACAAACAACTCAATATAGTCAATACAAGCTATAGGAATCGATCCATATGATAAAGCTAAAGTATTTAACCAAATTCAAAAATCCAACCCCAATCTCACGCCTCGGAACCCGACAAAATTCACAAAATTTGAACACCCATTCAATAACGAGTCCAATCATATCAAAATCATCTAATTCCGACCACAAATCGAACCTCAAATTCCCAAATCTTACTTTCCAATACATAGACCACAAATCACCCAAATTTCACCTAAAAACACATAATCTAGGTGAAAAAATCAATGAGTATTCAATATGACAAAAGTGATCAAAAATTGTTTACCTCTTGAAATATAGTGAAATTCCTCTCCAAAATCGCCACTAGCCGAGCTTCTAAAGTCCAAAATGAGAGAAATCACGAAACTCTTCGATTTTATTCTTCTTCCAGTGATTCCACATCTTCAGAAAACCATGACCGCTTCTGCGATTCCCCTTTTGCGGAACAATACCTACTTCTGCGAAGGTCACTTAAACTCCGACCGGCCGCTTCTGTGGCCAAAATCCCGCTTTTGTGGTTCTTCGTGCGCTTCCGCACCTGCGGGAGACCCTCCGCATCTGCGGTGTATGCCCAAGCCTTGCTTCTCCGCATCTGCGGTCCAATATCCGCATCTATGTGCTCCAAGATGCAGTTCCTTCTCCGTACCTGCGCATCTCCCATGGCCTGCCTATTTTCGCTTCTGCACCTTCCTGTCCACTTCTGTGGATCCGCACCTGCGGCCAAATCCTCGCAGGTGCGGTTGCACCAGAACTAAAACACATCAAATTCTCTAAGTCCCAAACTCAATCCGAATCTCACCCGAGGCTCCCAGGACCCCTTCCAAACATATCAACACATCCTAAAACACGATATAAACTTAGTCTAAGCCTCAAATCATATCAAACAACATCAAAAACACGAATCGCACCCCAATTCAAGCATATTGAAACTAATAGATTTTCATCTTTTACAATCGATGCCGAAACATATCAAACCAACTCCGATTTACCTTAAATTTTGTACACAAGTCATAAATGACACAAACAAACCTATTCTAAATTCTGGAGCCAAAATTCGATCTGGTATCAATAAATTCAACTCTCGGTCAAACTTCTCAACCTTCAACTTTTTAACTTTCGCCAATTCAATCCAAAATGATCTACGGACCTTTAAATCAATATACGGATGTAATCCTAAATCCAGAATCACCATACGGAGCTATTGGAACCATCAAAATGCCATTCCAAAGTCATTTACTCATAAATCAATATCCGGTCAACTCTTCCAATTTAAGCTTCCAACCTTGGGACTAAGTATCTCAATTCATTCCGAAACATCTACAGAACCAAACTAACTACCCCGATAAGACAAATAACCATAAATGAACATAAAATAAGTAATAAATAGGAGAACAATGCTACAATACTCAAAATGACCGGCCATATCGTTACAAGTGACTACAAGTAAAATTAAAAAGTTTCTTGTTCTTCAAGTTCATCATCTTCATAAGTGGGTTCATAAACAAAGTACAATTTGATCCATTTGAATTTATGTGATTCATGAACTTACTGTTAAAAATCATTGGAGTTTGATCCTAAGGTGATTCCCAAGTGAAATCTTAAGTTTGGTATGATTTGAAGTTGTTTGGAGGTGATTTGGATCGAATTTGCAACAAGAAAAACAAAGAAGAAAGTTGCAAAAATTTCAGATTCATGGAACTGAACTTGTTCATGTAGTCGGTCAGAAGCTGAACAAAGCTGTTCAAAGTGCATAATCGTGGAGCCAATTCTGCTCGTGGAGTCAGGTAGATGCTGAAAATTGTTGAAGCTGAATATCACTATGAAAATGTGGAGCCAAAGTCAAATCGTCTCCACGAACTTCCACTTCTCAACACCAATTGTGGCCCCATTTGCAGATCGTGGAACCGATGGCTCCAGGCCATCACCAATCATGGCTACAAAAGCATATTGTGGAGCCAAATTTTTCACTTGCACAGTATGAGGTTCTTTGTGTTCTTCTTATTCCTAGTTATTTTCTTTGGTTATTCTTATCTAGTTAACATTAGTAATTAGTTCTACTTTATTAATCTAGTTATTGTGTTCGTATTTTTTTTATTTCGTACCAATTATTTTGTGCTTTTTCTTTGATTACGTTGTTAATAAATTGACTCTTGTCCGTTTTCTTTTATTATGCCTTTCTTTCGTGTCAACATAAATTCCACTCCAACTTCGAAGTGCAAGGGCCACTTATTGGATACTCTTGTGGAGTACGAAAGCAACTTTGAAAAATACAATAAAGTGATAAAAGGCTTGAGTGGTGAGAACATTTGAGTGAAGGTCTTGAATGCCTACGACCTTGAGTGTATACACGAGTAAACTTGAGTGATATCTACATTGAGTGTAAGCACTAAGGGAGTGACTTGTGAGGTCCTTATTTTATATTAACCACTTTCTTATCTTAAATATGTCTTCCATAGGTACAAGGAGTTAAAAAGAAAATTTGGATGGATTGATTAGTGTTTCGACTAGAATGAGTCTATCTAGTGAACTCACTACTAGCAGGGCTTCTCATGGACATTACTATGATGATTATGGGCTAGAGAAATGTTAGAGAAAATTCATAGTAAATGTTCATGGACATAAGGCTACACTCTACTAGTAAATTAAAGTGATACTAATTTCATTAATCCTACTTTGGTAGAAAGATTGAGAATTCGTTGTAGGAACAAGGTGACGCCTGAATATAAGGAGGGCGTATGGATTGTTAAAGTGACTCGAGTTCTTATTTTCCATCAAGATTATGAATAATATGTGTGGTGTGACATCTACCCTTTACATGGATGTCATATAGTATTTGAGGATCCTTGGTTTTATAATAAGGAACTTTGAATATGATGAAAGAATGGGAAGCTACTATCTTGGAATGAATGGAAGATGGTATAACTTTATTCTTTTGAGTCAAGAAAATGAAGCATTGGGTAGAAGGCAAGTCAATAATGAAGGTTTGAAGATTGATGAAAAGCAGGATGTTTCTAGCATAGTCAAATTGAAACTTGAAGTCAAGAATCTTTCTAATGACTCAATGGGAACTAGTGAAAGGTCTTCCAATAAAATGGAAGCTACGATGGAACAATTATTGAAATAAAATAGAGTTATGACCAATGATATCAAGTAAGTTAGGTCTTCATTGAAACTCGAAGAACATTGGATCGGTGTGTTAGGGGATATCAATCCTTTGCCCATAAAAGATCCAAAGAATGATCATGAGTTGCAAAATGAGAGTGGATTGTCACTAGGAGAAAAAGAAAATAGAGAAGAAAAATGAGAAGAGTGATAGGAAACAACAAGAGATGAGAGAAAAACAAGAAAGTGTGAGTGAGAGTGTATCTTATTCTAAGTCTAACCTTTCTAACTCTTCTTCCTTTAGTTGTTTGGACTCTTTTGTATGTTCTTTTGAAGGTGAACATAAAAATGGCTCAACATGGGAAAGACTTCAAGAGTTGGAGGAACAAAAATAAATTGAAACTCCTACTTCAAGTAAGCAAGTGAACTTTAATTTGGAAGACCAAGATAAAGAAATTTCTCTAATTGCTTATCAAGGTAAAATGGCTAATGCTAACTCTCTTGTTACTTCAAATGATATTGTTAGTGACATAATTGAGAGTGAAAGTCTAAGTACTTGTGATATTGATGATTCTTTACTTTGTGATGACATTCAAAAGGAAAGTTGTGATCACACACTAGTTGAATATGATTTGGGAGCTAAAATCGTTAGTGAATGTGAACTTGAAAAGCTTCAAACTAGTATTTTTTTCATTGGTTGGAAATTATAAAATTGAAGGTGTTTCCTTAAATGCTTACCATGAAAATGGATTTATTTCTGCTTTAGCTAGAAGTAACACTTTTGTGAGTTAATAGATAATGAATGTCTCTTGGTTAGTGAAAGTAAATTGGTGAGCTTTATTGATCCTTCTTTGGATAATTATTCTAATTTACAAGATATCAATGGAGTGTTTTCTTGTTCCTTTGAAGAGGAAAATTTTAATGATGAGTTAACTTGTTCTTTTGAGAAAGAGTCCTAATGGTATTCTCAAGAATGTAGAGGTTTTTGATAAGAAGGGGAGTAAGCTAATTGATGGTAGCTATAGTGTTAATATCTCTACTTTCTCTACTTTAATCTTTGACGATACGTTTTGGTCAAGCTTTGTAAATATTTCTAGGATGCAATGCAAGAATGATCAATTTGAAGCTTGGAATAAGTTATTTGATTTTAACTGTGATATATCTTCTTGTGGTGACTTCACTAATGTCTTCATCTTCTTTGTGAGAGATTATCAAAAGAGAAACCGTAAGAGAGATAGATGCTTGAAGCTACCATTTGAACCAACAAAAGGTTTTGAAACTTTAATGCTTATCCAAGGCAAGAATGATATGTTTGATTGAGTTAGTGCTTATTTTTGGGCTTTCTAAAGCCACGGAGGTAATTAACTATTTTCTTCTGTTTAGTAGTAGCAAATTTGTACTTATTGATCATGATTTATTGATGTTGCTATTATATTCATGTTGTGAGTTGCCAAGTGGTCAACTTTGGGGATAATATTTGTGTTTGATTCCTGTGATTTACTTTATGATTGTGGTTTGAAATTGAGCAAGATGCCCATTATTTATTGGGAAAAGTATTCTTTATTGATATTAAATGCTTGGTTATACTTCAAGAGTGTTCACTTATATGCATGTGGTGGATATCTTTGGACTAAATGGTGCATGAGTCTTATTGTGAATTGTCTTTACTATGCACAATTCTTTGTAAGCATGAAGTGCTTGATGTTTTGTTTCTTTATGCTAAGATGTTCTTATGGAAACTTGAGCTTGATTATTTTGATTGTTGGCATGAAGTGACTTTGAATGATAAGAGAGTTGGTAGAACTAAATATGCTCTATACATATGGTATGGTTCTATGTTTGGACTACCTAATTCATTTCCTTGTTTGTTAAGTTCGTAAGAGTCATACTTTATACTTACTTAGGAGATTTTATGACTCCATGTAATGACGTTTTGTACATAATATTTAGAAGAGTCTTTGTGCCTATTAGGAAGAATTGGGTCAAAAGAATGCATGGACATTTTCTTGTTTTATCATTGTCATGCATATATTTACCTCTTGATGAGTTTATACTTGTCCTCATTCCTTTCCATGTTATGCAAGGTTTGAATTCGAGAACGAATTCTTTTCAAGAATGGGAAAAAGATACGACCCAAGATAGACAACATGCGCTTTGGATGTCAATTGGTGGTTACTTTTGCAATTGGAGGCTATGTGTATAATTTTCCATCAATTGAAGACTACATGTAAGTGGAGGCTATACTTGGAACAAGTGACTATACTTAGTTTCTTAGAATTAGCTTACGAGTATTTGGGTCATTTGTAGTAAACTACCCACTATACTATAAATTGCCCTTAAGACTTTCATTTTAGAGAGACTAATTTTGATGAATACTCTTTTGAGAAGTGTAATGGTGGTTTTCCATTATTGATGACAACTTTATTCAAGCTGATTTCTTCAAGTGGAATCGGACTTCTATTTGATGGTATTCCTATAGTTTAGGTTCACTTTGTTATGTAATTGTTGGGTGATTGATCTTTATCAATTTTTTTTCAATTATTACTTTATTAGGTTTATTCTCAAATTCTATTCTTTATCTTTACTTCCTTGTCTTTCACTTTTAGACTCGTATCATCTACACAACAATCTTGAACAAATAAAAGAAAATCATGTAGGGCGAGCCTCCCATGGAGGCAAGTGAAGTTGGTGAGCCGTATGATGGGCAACTATCTCCTGTGGTTTCGGAGAGGACTCAGTTGTTAGTTAGTACCCCCTTGGTTTCGGTTGTCTTCCTGGTCCATTGAAATCTTTTTCACGGTATGGAACTCACTTCATACCTGCAACAGAGTCAAAGTTGCGATAATACCGACTCTCCTAGTCAATAGGGCTATTCAAACCAACCCCCTTTCTGTTTGCAATTACTGCTGCAGAAATAGTCATCCCTCTCCTAGTTATCATTTACATGAATCTCTTTGGATCTTGGACAATACTGTAAGTCATAAGAATGTTCATACTTTTGAATCGTAAACAAACTTGTGACCGTGCCATTTTCAGCCCCACCCTTAACTCGAACATTTTCACAAAACCCGTCTTCTTAAAAAAGACATTAGCTTATATATATTTCTTAATTCTTGATATGAGTGTTTATTGGAAACAATCTCTTTACCTTTTTAGAATAGGGGTAACGTCTGCGTATGCACTGTCCTTCTCATACCCCATTTATGGGATCCCAATGAGTTGTTGTTGTGACAAACCTGTCTTCAATTTTCCAAAACAGTGGATTTATTGCAAATTGACACGTACCTTGGTGCTGCAAATTTTATATTTATGTCTTCATTTTCGTCAATTACTAGTCCTGCACTTGAATTCACCATTAAGAATTTTAAAGGAAGGCCTGTGCTCTGAACATTTTGTGCTTGAAAAACGTCGAGCGGGCAGCTCCCGTTTTCGCCTTTCGCTAGCGTTATATATATATATAAGAGTATTTACAAGGTCCGATCAGGACCTACACAAAAAAGATCGTATACTACCTATTTATAACTTTCATACAATATTAATATAAAAAGATACAACAACAATAAAATACAACTTAAATAGAATTTTCATACATATTTTTATCTTTGTATATATTTTATATGTCATATGTTCTTTTTCCTCTTTGAGTTTTAATATGAAAATCAAGCCAAAATCAACTCTACTCATCACCAAACATTCTCAAATTGAGATATAAACTTCAAATGATATTCTCAATTGTTTGCAACAATACTCAATCTAAATAAATAATTTAAAGTTTTTTAATAGCTAATAGGAGTGGCGGACCCAAGATTTTGTGGAAGCGGGTTCAATTGGAGAAATCCATAACTAATATAAGCGGGATAAGGCACGAGAAACAAGTTTTTTATCTTTATTGCTCACACAATGTGATCTCGTAATAAAGTCCTCTTAAAGTCGGTGCTCTATAATTTAAACAAATATTTGCTTATTTTAATTTTAAAATCTAATTTTAGCTAATTTATTGAACTTTAACAAAAAGAAATGACCAATTTTAGAATTTATTAACTCTATGAAATTTGATCGATTATAAAATTATTTTAGCATTTATAAGTAACGAGTTATTATTTGCAAAAGAAGACAATAAGAGTTACAAACTAAACTAAATTAACACCAACAATCAAAAAAAGAGAACTTATACACTAAAAACTTTAAATATAAAAAACGAAAAGAATTCCAACATAAACTAAAATAAATTAAACTAATAATGACAAATAATTTCAACAAATATATTTGCAAGTCTTAGCAAATTTTATGAAAGGGAGAATTAAAATTACCTTTTGGAGTAAAATAAATTTCAATATAATTTCTATTGAATTTATGTAAAGAAAATATACTATAAAATAAAATAAAGAAAACGACAAAATATATACTACAAGAAAAATAATTTGATTTGATTGCAAAGACAATGATATTAGGATATTCTGATTCTTGTTGCAATTTATACAAACAAAAAAAAATAAAGTAGGCACAAAACATGAAAAGTATTCGAACACACAACCTCACCAATACTTTGAATCCGCTTGACCACTTTTACAAGAGCAAAGTTTCTATCAAGTAAGTTCAAATATAATTTCTATACAAAATTTATCTTGCTTTAGCCGTAATTTATATATATAGTATTATTTTTTGACGAAAGTATTTGACAAAGCGAATTCAGGATTGAACCCGCTTATCACTACATGGGTCCGTCCTTGGCTGAAAGGGTAGCGGCTGACGAACAACAGCTGGTTCGCTAGTTATATACTTACAGGTAGCAACGTGAAATGCATTATTGAATTCCCAAAAGAAGAAAAGAGAAAGAAGATGAGAAAAGGGAAGAAAAGCAGAGAAGAGGAGTAGAGGAAAGAATACACAGAGAAAGACAAAGAGAGAGATTACTGACGTGAGATTCAGTTAGCAATTAAAAGCCCTACAATTAAGGGATATTTAATTATCATTAAATTATATATAATAGATAAATATATAGTCAAACCTCTCTATAACAACGTTTTAATATTATTTTTATTTTTATAGTGAATTATTATTATAAATCTATAATAATATTTGACGTTTAGATATTATTTGGCATTATAGACTATAATTATGTAAAAATATTTCTTTTTCTTTTTTAATATTACATATAAAAGATATAAAGTTAAAATCTGAAACGATATACGAATGAAAGAAAGCTAATACATTCATGGAGTTAAGTCATGGAGTTTTGTGCCTGCTGGTATATATTTAGATATTTACTTGGCTAAGGTTTTGTAGATATTTACTTGGTGATTAATAAAGTTTTTAATTAAAAAACGGAAAAGGGCCATAACTGTTTTTGAAATATCGAAATTCGTACAAAAATATCATCCATCACCTATTTGAATAAAAAATACCCCTATCATTATTTTCTTGACTCAACATTACCCTTATTATTAACAGAAAATTTTGAATTTTTTTCTCAATTAATATCCACGTGTCACCGTCCCTTTGGCCTAACATAAACCCTAAGCCAAATTATAGTTAAACCCGCCCGTAACCCGCCCAGATATTAATCCGCCCTAATTTTAAAATATAACTCTCTCTCTCACACACACACACACACACTCACTCACTTACTCACCTCTGCCTCTTTGCCATTTCATTTTAATGAGTATTTTTGTACGTGTATTTCTACGATTATTCATGAGGCAAACTCAAAATTGAGTTCTTTATTAGAATAATTTTTATGGAAGATGAATTCTTCTTTGCGCAAAACTTTTGGTTTCTTTTTATTTATGTAATGGGTATTCTTTATTGTATTTTTTTAATTTAAAATTTTTGGTGATTTTCTTCATTATTTTTTGTCATTCCTGTGTGAAAATTTGAGGATTGTTTTTCATATCTTTTTATTGTTTATGTAATATGTATTTCTATTTTTAATTTATATTAGCTATTTGTGCTATTAATGTGTAAGCTTTTCTGCTTTTTGTAACGGGTATTATGCAATTATCACATTTCATACACACTTAGTTCATATGATGTACTAATAATAGTTGGCAATTTTTTAGATGATTTCTTCACTAGTATTTGTTTTCTTCTTTTGGATTATTTTTGTTATCATGGATTTAATTTTTTCAATTAGATTGTTGTGCTAAATCTAGTGAAAAAAAAGATTTTTTATACATAATTTGCAAGTAAGATGGGTTGCTGTGTTTGTTGCTATTTTCGGCGGATTTTCCAGTGGATTCCGCCCAAGTCGCAACAAGGAGAAGAAGGCAGAGAGAGAGAGAGAGAGGGGGGGGGGATTGTGTTTTAAAATCAGAGCGGGTCTATATTCAGATGGGTTACGGGTGAGTTTAATTATGTTTTGGTTGAAGTTCAAGTTAGGCCAATTGAACGATGACACATAGATATTAATTAGATTTTTTTTTCTACAATTTTCTGTTAGTAATAAAGGTAATGTTGAGCTAAAAAAATAATGATAGGGATATTTTTATTTAAATAGGTGGATAGAGGGTATTTTAATACTAATTTCAAAATTTCAGGGACAGGTTTGGCCCTTTTTCATTAAAAAAAATAATACATTATTAAATATTCCACTAAAAACTTTTTCCAATGAAAAAGATATATGCACGATGGAAACTTTTGGTCAATCGAATGAAAATATAGAAAGTAACATAATATTCTTTATCATACTTGATGCATTAAAGTTTTAAAATATGAAAGTAACATAATATTCTTTATCATACTTGATGCATTAAAGTTTCAAAATATTTGATCAAAATTTTTAGACTTAATATTAGTAATTTTAAATATTCTACATGGTTGTTATATGGGGTAATTTTACAAAGAGCATGCTACTATAAATTTGGATGTTGTTGTTATACATAAAAAGTTATTATAAAGAGGTTAAATATAACATAAAAACGGTTCCGGAAAAAACTTAATTTTTTTAGTAAATGACTGTTATATGAGGATGTTGTTATAGAGACGACTGACTATATATCAAATTGTAATTAAGTTGAAACCTCTCTATTAAGAATAAATAAGTTTCTAATATAGTATAACTTGGTAAAAATTTGAGAAAACTATCATCTATAGCCCCTCAAAATTTTAATAGCTCATGTTTTTTTCACTTATACGAAATGGCCCTTCGGCCCAAACATATTACGTCTAATAGCTCGAAATGTCTATTTTATATATTTTTTTGTATAGTGACAGTCTATTTTGTACATTTGTTGTATAGTGACAGTCTATTTTGTATAGTGACAGTATATTTTGTATAGTTTTTGTATAGTGACAGTCTATTTAGTATATATTTTACATAGTGATAGCCTATTGTATATAAATTATATAGTGACAGTCTATTTAGTATATGTTTGTATAGTGACAGACTATTTTGTATATATTTTGTATAGTGACAGACTATTTAATATATTTTTGTATATATTTTGTATAGTGACAGTTTATTATATATAAATTGTATAGTGACAGTCTATTTTTGTATAATTCCCTTACACTTCCATGTTTGCCCATTAGGAGCCCATTAAATCTCTGAACACAAACTCCAGACAAACACGACAGAATTCTCAACCCATGCGGCCCATAATCCAAAAAGGAATTTAAGTTCTATAAATTAATATAATTACATATAAATTTTAACCACTTCTTTTAGTGTAAAGATTGGTGGTTAAAATTTTCCAAAGAGCAAGAATTATCCAACTACTACGAGTTAGTATACTGAAGCATACTCTCATTTCAGAAGCATCACATTCAAATAAATCCATTAAGGAATTTCGTCGAGCAACTCCGAGGCATGACAATGAAGACTGCTCCAAAGTGTACAAACTAACACTCACCAAAACAGTAGGTAGCTATCAACCTAAGACTAATAAACGAAAAATATTTCTAGAAGCAAATTAAATCTGCCACAAAACCTGAAAACGGACATCCGCAGACGAATTTCATGGAACAACTCAGATGTAATGACAAACTTCAAAAACACTGCTTTAGAGTATAATCGCTGAGGGAGAAGGAAGTTAGGGTTTTGAGGAAGTGGTGGTTGTGGTGTTGGGTGAGGATGAACGGATGGTGTGATTTGAATTCTGACAGCGGCGGAGGAACGACGGAGAGAGCAGATGAGGATGCCATAGAGAGGGGGAAGAGTGGCAGTGGTCTTGGGCTAGTCTTTTAATTAGTTTTGGGCTATAAAATGTATACTGCAATTTGTGGCTAGCGCCTGATATTAGTTTCTAGCGGATGACCATAAATGAAGTTTGCTCTAAAAATTTCTTGTCAGTGAGGAATGGGCTTGAAACATATGGGTCATATAAATGGCAATTGGCAAGTATCAGTTTGGACCTCTGATGTCACAAGGCCCCCTCATTATTCGACTGGGCTATGTCCAACTATTACTGTTGGGCCCTTTTGACTTTGAATTGGGCTTGTATTCAGTTATTTTCTTTTATTACTGAATGTCCATGCATGATTTTATTGTTTAACAATCCGATGCACAAAATTTAGCAGCTTGACTAATTCATCACTAATAAAAGAAAACAAAATTCTAGTAAGTTCTTGACTATAAAAAGCCATTATCCATATCATTGTTCAAGCTAGTAAGGTGAGAACTATTTTGGTACTGATGCAAGATTTTCCAAAAACATTTGGTACAGTCTGTTTAGAGTAGAAGAGTCGTTTTCCTTTCATGCATTTCTTTTTATGAACTGTCTCAGCTCTATAGGAGATCTGGGTAGGAGTTTGAGATAAATTGCACGTACACATAATTTCTTTAATTAATTACATAAGCCTACGACGAATGACACCAAAAATACAATACTATTAATAACAATAAAACTATGACACAAAGAAGAAAGCGGCTTAGAGCTTTCAAGGTCGTTCTAGAATGTGTGGGTGCTTCAATATTTTTTTATGATGGGAAATAGCTCAAGATTGAGATATCCAGGATACTTAGCAAATGGTGCTCGCCAATTACTTTGTGTTATTTTTAACCGTTGTCTGCTTATTGTATTATATACATTGAACTTCTAAAAATATATATTTAATTTAACATGGTTAAGTAGTGAGGTGGATTTTGTGCTTAACGACCCAACTGGTCGTTTTGAGTATTTTAGCCCTAATCCCTTATTTATTGCCTCCTCTATGTTGTATTATGGTTACGTAATTTCTCGGGGGAGTTGGTGTAACGACCTGACCGGTCGTTTTGAAAATTAGCATTTCGTTCGGTGGCTTAAGGTCTCAAGCAACTTCGTATTGTGTATCATGACTTGCGTGTGTGGTCGGGTTCGATTTTCGGATGATTCGGGATTGATTTGGAAGAATAATTCTTATTTTAGATGCTTAAGTGGCAAGAGTTGACCGGAGTTCGACTTTTGTGTAAATAACTCCGGAATGGTATTGTGATGATTCAAATAGCTTCGTATGGTATTTTGGATTAGGCGTATATCTGGATTTAGATTTGGAGGTCCGTAGGTTGAATGATGCATTTTGGCGAAAGTTGAAAAACTTGAAGTTTTGGAAGATTAAGAGATTTGATCGGGAGTTGACTTTGTTAATATCGGATTCGAATATCGATTTTGGGAGTTGGTATAGCTCCGTTGTGTCATTTGGAACTTGCATGCAAAATTTGACGTCATTTCGGGTTGATTTGATATGATTCGGTGCGAGTTGTAGAAGTTGAAAGTTCATAAGTTCATTAAGTTCGATTTGAGGTACGATTCATAGTTTTGATATTATTTAATGTGATTTGAGGCCTTGATCAGATCCGCATTATGTTTGGGACTTATTGATATGTTCGGACGGGGTCCCGAGGGACTCAATTAAGTTTCAGATAGGTTTGGGTTGTGTTGCGATAATTTTTTATATTTCGACGTCGTTTCTTCAATCATAAATGGTACCACATTAAGAAAATGCACTCCAATTTCTGTTTTGATTGAAACATTAGATCCGTATCGTAATTACGTAGCCATAGCAAAAATAATCGTCGAATTTGGACATCGTATGAGGGAGTTATGCTCACTTTAGTGTTGGAGAAGAGAGCTGGTAAATGTGCTTCGCATATACGAAGTTGGATCCACATCTGCGACTCCGCAGGAGCGAAAAATGGTCCAAAAATGCGAAAATTACAGCTGGCAGACCGCAGGTGCAGAGTTTTGGGCGCATAAACGAAATTCCCTATGTAATAAAAAAATCAGTGTGCGTTTATTTAGTATTTTGAGCATATCTTGGGTTCTAAAGCTCCGATTGAGGTAATTTTCGCTCCGTGCTTCTCATATTTTCATGGGATTCAGTATCTAACTATAATTTTTATATTTTAATATGATTAAAGAAGTTTATATTTGAATTTAATCCATGTTTTGATTGGAGAATTGAGGTTTTTATTTTATTTTATCAAAAACCTTTCTAAATAGAATAATTAGGTTTTGAACATCCATTCAGAGTCTGAATTGGATGAAATTAGTATGGTTGGACTCGTAATTGAATGGGTGTTCGGATTTTGTGAATTTTGTCGGGTTCCGAGGTGCAAGCCTGTGGTTGATCTTTTGAGTTGACATTTTAGTTTTCATTAAAGATCGAAGCTATATTATTCAGAATTATTTCCTATGATTTTTATTTATGATATTAAGTTATTTTGGCTATATTTGAGCCGTCCGGAGGTTATTTCACATGAGAAGGTCATTTTAGAGTATCGGTCTAGCTTCTTTGAGGTAAGTATCTTGTTTAACTTTGTATGGGGGAACTACCCCTTAAGATTTGAGTCATTTGTGCTAATTGTGTCATGTGAAGGCTGTGTGTGCGAGGTAAAGAGTACGCACTCGGGCTTATTTATGGATATTTGACCGTTTAGAGTTCTTAGGTTCTTATATCCATTAAAAAGGAAGCTGTCTTATCATGTTAAATCCTCCATTTACTAAATATTTACCCTTACGTGTCTTATTTGAAATTGATTGATTCATGTTCTACCCTTGTTGCTAATAAACTCTTATGTGCCTTAATTAAAGTTGTCGCCTCTTTTATTGCCATACTGTCTTTTCCGTAATTGCTTACCCTTAATTGAAGTTATCATTATCTTTTCCGTAATTGCTAAACCTTAATTGAAGTTATCATTATCTTTTCCATAATGGCTAAACCTTAATTGAAGTTATTATTATCTCTCCCATAATCGCTTAACCTTAATTGAAGTTTTATTATCCCTTTCGTTGTTGACTTATCCTTATTTAGAATCATTGACTTTGGCTATCTCTCTTATCGTTGAGTTGTACTTATGTGGAATCATTGTGATACATTATCTCTCTCTTTGTTGAGCTATTCTTGTTGAAACCATTATTCCCTGTCATGTCTTTCATTGTGAGCTCGTTCTTTCATTTCTTTGTGTTATGTAGTTCCTGTGTTGATTTACTTGCCGTAATCTCGTGTTGTTGTTGTTATTATTATACTCAGTGTTTTTGAGCCGAGGGCTATGTGTGGTTGTGGTATTGAAAATGTTTTGAGAAAAAGTTGTGGCATATGGGCACATGCGCTGAAAGACCTTATATTAAGTTGTTATGTTTTGGCACACGTGGTATTGTTGAGAGGATTGTCGGGGTGTTCGCATGTGAGTTATCCATGCTTTTGTTACTATTGATAATTACACATGCGGTGTGATAAGACGAGTTATATATATATATATGTGGATTTGCCCATGTGGAGAGAAAAGGTGTGAATATTATTATGCATGTGCGACGAGACAAGGCGGGCATTTACTTTATTGTTGTGCACGTGGCGAGACAAGGTGGGCTATATCAGGGATGATTTGTGATAACGTGTGATGGACTGGGGGCATTGTTATTGATAATATTTGTGTAGTGGTGTGCCTACCTTGTGTGAGTTATGCATTTTATGTTTTGTTGTGTTGTTTCCTATGTGCCATTCGTTAGCTCTACTCTTATGTGTTGACTTGAGTTGTGATAGAACACTTGCACAAGCATACACGCAATTAATCACCCATATCGATTTGAGAAGATGAACACTGATGTCTATTGATCATTTACATATATTCTCGTATACTTGCCTTCTGTGTGAGAGTTGTACTATTGGCACGTGAATTATCCATATATATATGAGGTATTAATAGTATTGGTACGTGAGTTATCCGTGCGGTTGAAATTTGTAATGTGGGCACAAGATATCAAGTGATTTGGGTTCGTGATGTGGGACCCATGATTTGTGATTTTGAGGTTTAGAACCTCTGGGAAATTCTTGAATAAATCTTGTGTGAAAGCGGTTATTCTTATTAAGTTGTTACTTGCATTCCTTTAATTGGTTTCACTAGACTTAAACTATGTTTAGCTTACTCTACGACGTATTACCTGTTTGTTCCCTATTGCTAATTGTTGTCTCTAGTTTCCTATTGTGAGTATTATTTTTTTATTTCTACCATGCTTAGCATTATAATGATATTGCTCCCTATTAGTTTCACATTCATACTTGTACATGTTATTAAGTCTACTAGGTGTCTTGATTGTCTCTCATCACGACTCCACCGAGGTAAGTCTTGATACTTACTAGGTACCGCCGTGGTATACTCATGCTACGCTTTCTGTACATTTTTGTGCAAATCTAGGTACTCCAAGGTTGTTGGTCATTAGCTAGCTGATCGAACATTGCTGTGGAGACTTAAGGTATACCTGCTGTCGCGTTCGCAAGCCTCGAAGTCACCTTTTGAAATTTTACTTTGTGCTATTTATTTCTATTCTGGAACAGTTGTATTTAGAGATTTTCTAGTAAATTCAATAGAGCTTATGACATGTAGTACCGGTTTTGGAATTTGTTGGCTTTGTATAGAAAATTTATGTTTCATATTTAATAGTTATTGGTTGAGTTTGCCATTAATTCAGTAAGTGTTAGCTTACCTAGTCCCTAAGACTAGGTGCCATCACGACATCCTATGGAGGGAAATTGGGGTCCCTAAGCTGGAGGTTTAAGTTGTAAGAGTTGACTGTAGTTTGACTTTTGTGTAGACGACTTCGGAATAGAGTTTTGATATTTCCAATAGCTCTGTATGGTGATTTTAGACATAGGAGCATGTACAGATGTGGATTTGGAGGCTCGTAGGTCGTTTCGGCATGAATTGACGAAAGTTAGAAAATTGAAAGATTGGAAAGTATGATCGGGAGTTGCCTCTATTGATTTCGGGTCCAGATCCCAATTTTGAAAGTTAGAATAGGTCCGTAATGTCATTTATGACTTGGGTGCAAAATTTGAAGTCAATCGGAGTTGTTTTGGTATGAATCGACATTGGTTTCGGGAATTCGGAAGTTCATAGTTCATAAGCTCAAATTTGTGTTGCGATTCGTAGAATCGATGTTGTTTGATATGATTTTTGGCCTCGAGTAGGCCCGTTATGTGTTTTGGAACTTGATGGTATATTCGGGCGGGGTCTCGGGGGCCCTGGGTGTGAAACGGATTGAATCCGGATCAAAATTGGACTTGTGCAATTGCTGAAGTTTCCAACATCTGGTGTCATCACACCTGCGGAGGGTATGGCCGCAGGTGCGGACTCGCAAAAGCGAGCAGTGGACCTCAAAAGAGAAGATGGCTTTACCCAGCTGGGATCGCAGGTGAGAGGTGGTTTCCGCATCTGCGAGTCCGCAGGTACAGAGAAGTGGTCGCAGATGCGGAATGGGGCAAGCTTTGTCGGTTATCGCAGAAGCGGAGAGTTTTTTGCAGGAGTGCACTCGCAGGTGCGAGAAGTTATCCCAAAAGAGGAATCCCCTGAGCTTAAGTGAAATCTGCACCTGCGATGGTGAAATATTGTGAAATGTAGAAGGTTTGTTTCATAATCCGCTTTTGGACTTAGAGAGCTCGGTGTGAGGCGATATTTCAGGAGATTTTCAGAGGGATCATTGGGGTAATAATTTCTAACTTGGTTTCGGTTAATTTACACTGACCTATTATTGTTTTTATCATTTAATTAGTAGTTTGAGTTAGAAAATTTGGGAAATATTGTAGAAAAACTCCTTAGGCTAAAGTTTGAGGATTTGAAAGGCGATTTGAGGTCGGATTTGAGTAATTCTTATATGGTTGGACTCGTTAAAGAATGGATGATCGGATTTTTTAATTTTGGTCGGGTTCCTAGGCACGGGCTTGGGTTGACTTTTTGAGTTGACTTTTTATTTCTTCGTAAAGATCGTATTTTCATTGCTCGAATTAGTTTCCTATAGTTTATATTTATAGTATGAGGTTTTTTTGGCTAGATTTGAGTCGTACGGAGTTGGATAATCGAGTGAAGGGCCTACTAGTGGATTGAGTTAACGTGATTTGAGGTAAGTGTCTTTCCTAACCTTGGGTGGGGGAATTTTTCCTTAGGATTAGTGTTGTTTGTGATAACTGTGATGTGTGAAAGCCTTTTACGCAAGGTGACGAGTGTGTGCACTGGCTAAATGTAGAAATTACTAATTTTCACTACGTAGATTCCTTTCATGCCTTAATTGAGTTATCTTAACATGTTATATTCATCATTATTAGTATAATTCACATGCTCTACTTGTCTTATCTCTTACTTGCTAATTGCTCTACATATTTAGTTGAAGTTCTTTTTTTCCTCTATTCCGTATTCATTATTTAACTGTTGAACTCTTTACTTGAAGTTGTCAATCTTGGAGTATCTTGTTGTTTAAACTTGCATTGAGTTATAAAGGCCGTGATTTATTGTTGAGGTAAAATGTTAAGTTATGAAGTACTATTCTTGTTGAGTTGTTCATTACCGGTTATTATCACTGAGACTCTTGTGTACATTGTGGTTGAGCCATGGGCTCTTTATTATGAAAACACTGTTATTATTGGTTGCTGTGGAAATTTGTGATATTGGGCACTTAAGGAAAGATTTGTGATACGTTGTGATATTGATACGCATGCGATGGTTTGGGTTTGAAACGCATCGGGTGAGATAAGGTGGGCTTTATACGCGTGGCTAGTAGGGGAACTATTAGAAGTCATGCGATGTGATAAGGTGGTCTAAAACGCGGGGTGCTATTTCGGATAAAATAACTTTCAAAACTAAATGCAAGGCTCCCGTGGGGATATAAGTAAAGGTTGTAAATTATTCTTTTGATTTGGGACTAGGAGGCGGTAATTCGTTAGTGACCCTTAATGATATTTCTTTATTTGCTGCACTTGTCTTTGGTTATTTGTTTCCTTAGCATATTAATGCTTGTTTTCTCCGTGTTGCTCTATTTGCTTTAGTTCCGTGTAGTTAATCTTTTCATGTATTAGTTGTTTCAATTTCATGTTTATCATTCTACACTACCATATAATCATACAATTTTCTTTATTTAAATCCAGCAGGGCCTTGACCTGATTTCGTCACTACTCTACCGAGATTAGGCTTGGCACTTACTGCGTACCGTTGTGGTGTACTCATGCTATGTTTTAACATATTCTTTTGTGTAGATCCAAGTACCTCTTACCAGTCCAGTCAGTGAGTTGAGCTCGTACGTAGAGACTTCAAGGTATATCTGCCAGTGTCCGCGGGCCTCAGAGTCTCCTTCCACCTGGATTATTTTATTTCCCTATCCGTATTTAAACACTAATGTATAGAGATATTCAGTATCACTGCATAGGGCTTGTGACTTGTATTTCACCGAGTTTTGGGCTATTCTGTATATATTGAGTCGTGGAGTTTTTTTTTTTATATTAGTTGTTTAATTTTGAGACTTTATATATTATTTCAGTTATTTCCGCATGTTTGTTAGGCTTACCTAGTCTTACAGACTAGGTGCTATCACGACATTCTACGGAAAAAAATTGGGTCGTGACAAGCTAGTATCAGAGCTCTAGGTTCATTGGTATTATGAGTCACAAACAAGTCTAGTAAAGTCTCGCGGATCGGTACAGAGACGTCTGTACTTGTCTTCGGGAGGCTACAGAACTGTTAGGAGAAGTTTCACTTCTTTGATTCCTTATCGTGCGGATTTGTTGACTTCGAAACACTAAGGACCCGTTTGGCCATAGATTTTGCCAAAATAAACTTGGGTTTTATTTGGCAAATACATGTTTGGCCATAGAATTTGCCTACATTTTGTCCAAATCCCAAATCCCAAAACCAGCTCAATAGCTGGTTTTGGGCCAAAATATCACTATTATATTTTTTAAAAATTTCCCCAAACTTTTGTATTTTATAAAAGAGCCCCCCATTTATTATTTTGTAACGATGTTGCTTCGTCTTCTCGGTCATCTGATAGTGTATAGTGTAGTTCATTATAAAAATAATAATTTTGTATCAAATTTATTTATGTTCAGGACTATGGTTTGCGACAATATAATGAATGCTATTGATAATGATATTATTGGGTATTTGTGATAGTTTTTAAAACTTGTAGGTATAAGTCATGTTTCATGTTTTTCCAAACCAAACTTCACCCAAAACAGATGTCCAAACACATTTTCATCTTCAAACCAAACTTCACCCAAATTAGATTTTTCAAAATAAATTTGGGAATCTATGGCCAAACGCTAGCTAAATATCTGTCATTCTATTCTCTCGCAGATTCTGACGACATGCTTACCAGGCACCCGCGCCCCCTGCTAGAGCTATGAGAGGCCGGGACCGGGGTAGAGGCCGAGGACGTCCACGAGGTGCAGCCAGAGTACCTGCATTAGTCTCTACAAAGGAGCTACCAGTAGCTCCAGTTGGAGAGCAGGCACCTGAGACATATGTCACGACCCCTACACTCCTAGGCATCAGATTCCCCATTATGCACTACCATTGTCTAGTGCACCTCCTGCACGGGTGCTTTCAGCGGTCAGTCCAGCCGATCAGGCCTGAGCCAGTTCCAGTAGTCAAGTCCTCCAAGAGCTTGTTTTGAGTGTGGTGATACTCGTCATATGGTGAGGGACTAACCCAAACTCAGGAGAGATGCACCTCCGTAGACTATTCAGGCCCTACGTATTCCATAGGGTTTTCAGGCTTCTCAGGTCGTGCTTACCGCACCAGTTTAGAATTTTTGCCTCGCTTCTACTTTCAGTCGTCTAATTGGAAAACTGGTCAACTACTTAGCTATAAAAAAATTGATAATACACCCCTTCTTGTACTTTCAATTGGTATCAGGGCAGGTCTCGCATTTTGATTTTTCTTAACAACTAGTGATAAAAGATCATGTCAAATCAAGTAATCGTCCTAGCTCTATTTCAAGAAGGGACCTCACAAGCATGACCTCTATACTTCAGTGGACAACACGTTTCACATGGAAGGTGCGCATGGAAATCTATGTGAAATCTTATGATGTCAAAGTGTGGCGTGTAATCAAACAGGGAGACTATCCAATTTTAACAACAAAGTCTGACAAGAAGGCAAATAGACAAACATCCACTGAACCTATCAATCTGGATGAATACTCTGATGAGTAAATGATAATAATACAGGTTAATGCCAAGACACGAAATCTTCTATATAACGCGATAAGCGGAGAAGAGTATGAGACGATTTCAAGTTGAGATATTGCTAAAGATATGTAGGATAAGATGGAAATCACATACGAAGGAATAAGCAAAGTTAAGGAAACAAGGATAAATCCGCTGATTCATGACTATGAACTTTTTCAAATGAAGGAAAAAGAATCCATTGAGGAATTATTTGCAAAATTTAGTAAAATTATTAGAGATATGAAAGCCTTTGGAAGACCATACTCAATTGGTGAGCAAGGTTGAAAAATGTTAAGAAGTCTACCCACTACTTGGCAGACAAAAGTAGTAGCTCTTGAATCGCATGATTTGGATAAAAAGTCATATGATGAACTACAAGAAAATCTCATTATCTTTGAGAAAACGCATCTAAAAAATGAGGACAGGAGGAAAAGAACAAAAACTGTTTCTTTCAAAACCTCGATCAAAGAATCTAAAGATGAAAATGAAAATGAAGTTGAGGAACTTGAAGAAGAGATAGCTATGGTTTTCAAACCAATAAATGGGCTAATGAGAAGATCTAAGAACACAAAGTGTAACGACCCGACCGGTCGTTTTTCTTTCTAGATCCCCATTCCACTAAATAAGACCCCCCCATGTGCTTTTAATGCTTTATGACTAGCGGGGATGGTTAGTTCAGGATTTGGAAGAGTTCGGGTTGAAATTAGAACGCTTAGTTCCTTAGTTGGCCTTTAAAAGGATAAGTTTGACTTTGGTCAACATTTTGAGTTAACTACTTCAGAACCGAGATTTGACAGTTCCAATAGGTTCGTATGATGATTTTGGACTTGGGCGCATGTTCAGATCGGGTTTTGGATGACCCGGGAGCATTTTAGCGCTTAATATTGATAGTTGGCGCCTTGAAGGTTTTAAAGTTCTTTAAATTTGGTTTGTAGTAGGTTTTGGTGTTATTGGTGAATAGTTAGCCTAGGAATAGTTCTGTATGGTGATTTAAGACTTGCATGCAAATTTTGGTGTCACTCCGAGATGTTTAAGTATATTTTGGCGCGTTCAGAGTAAGTTGGAAGAGTTTGGAGTTCATAACTTGATCCTATTGGTTTTAAGTTGCGATTCTTAGTTTTAATGTTGTTTTCCGCATTCCGAGGGTGCGAGCGAGTCCGTTTTATGATTTCAAACTTGTTGGTATGTTTGGACGGGGCCTCGGGGGCCCCGGATGCCATTCAGACGATGCGCTGAGGTCGTATGGCCTTGGGTGAGCATATGGACCATCCAGCTTCTGGTGCAATCGCACCTGCAGAGGTCCAGCCGTAGGTGCGAGCTCACAAAAGCAAGCTGGAAGCCACTGAAGCGGCCCAACAGGAGCAACCCAAGAACCGCAGATACGGGTGAGTGGGTGCATCTGCGAACACGCATATGCGATGGAGAAAATTGCAGATGCGGCCAAAACCGCTGGAGCGGCACGAGCGTCGTAGGAGCGGACCCGCAGAAGCGGGCCAGTGGTACGCAGATGCGGAAGTAGGCCAACTGGGCAAGTGTCGCATCTACGATGATTTTCCACAGATGCGGCCAACCCGTCGCATGCGCGAAATCGCTGGAGGTAGAATGGTTTATTTAATATGAGACTTAGGTTATTTTGGCTCATTTTCTTTCATCCTTTGGGCTATTTTGGAGCTCTTGGAGGGGGGTTTCACCTAGCACTTTGAGGTAAGTAATTCCTATACAATGTGAGTTAAATACATAGATTATGGGTAGATTTTAAGATGTAAAATTATGAAAATCATGGGTTTAGATGACAAACCTAGGTTTTGATAAAAATGGGATTTAACTACGAAAATGATTATGGAATTGAGTGAAATTTATATATTTGAGTTCGTGAGCTTATGGGTAACAACTTTCTTCAAATATTTTCAGAATTCGGGCATGTGGGCCCAGGAGGGGGTGAATTTTAGGAATCTTCCAATTGGAGTTGGGTAATTACTCTAATAGTTACATTATGAACTTTTGAATGTGTATTGATTAATTTATACAACATTTGACTAGTTTCAGATTGCTCGACACCGAGCTGAGGCTTTAGAGTGAATTTGAGGCCGGAAAGTGAGCTTGAGACGAGGCATAAGTCTCTTGTCTAACCTTCTAAGAGGAAATTTGCCCCATAGGTGATCTAAATAATATTTACTTCTAATTATGGGGGCTACGTACGCACGAGGTGATGAGAGTCTGTGCGTAGTTACTATTTATACTTATGTCTGGGTAGTTTAAGACCCAAATCATGAATTACTTGTAATGTTGCACCCTACTTGTTAATTTAAGTGCCTAAATTACATTAGAACTTGTTAGAGAAATTGTAAAAGACCGAATTTCACTTACTTGAATTTATAGCGTATTACTTGACCGTAAATGGACCATTTATTATATTGTGTATTAGCCTTGTTATAACGTTTAAGTCAAATTCTTATAAACTATCCTCTTTTCTTGTAGAGCGGGCCGAACGCCTCAGCAGTAGATAGATGCATCTATGGATCGTGCCGCACGTCCCTCGACAGTGTACACGTTATTCTGGATCGGGCCGTACGAACTCGGCATAAATCATGCTTAATAATACTCGGAGCCTAATCATACTTGATATTATTTTGTGGCTTAGGAGGTTACATTTATTAAATGATGGGAATTTGTTTGAGATTTATTTAAAAATGTGAATGAATTATTTGCTCCTACTTGTGAATGAGTTACTATAATTATTTACATAACTCATGCTTATTTAGAATTTCTGTATTCATATTGTTAGCCCTTAGTAAGAGTTGAAGTCGACCCCTCGTCACTACTTCTTCGAGGTTAGACTAGATACTTACTGGGTACATGTTGTTTATGTACTCACACTGCACTTCTGCACTAACCGTGCAGGACCTAAGGTAGGTGCATCTGGCAGTCCTATAGGCACGCATCCCAGATATCCCGAGGTCCAGTGGTGAGCTGCTTCCTGAGCCGTTCTGCAACCCCTACAGTCTCTCTTTTGTATTTATATTTTGTCTACTTTATTTTGGACTATAGTTAGAGTTTTGTATATTCTACTAGTCGCTCATATACTTGTGACACCAGGTCTTGGCGCACACATACTAGTAGACTTTATCATTTTGGAGTGCTTATATCACTATGTTTGCCACTCAGTTATCTTCACTTCATTTATTAAATTTTCTACTCCTTAATTTCTTATTAAATAGGATTTAATTACTTGGAAACTTATTAAAAAGAGGAATAACCTATTTAATTCACTATTGGCTTACCTAGCGGTAATGTTGGGCGCCATCACGGCCCATAGGAAAAATATGGTCATGATAACATGGTATCAGAGTGCTAGGTTCACGTAGGTCTCACAAGTTATGAGCAGGCCTAATAGAGTCTTACGGATCTGTGCGGAGACGTCTGTACTTATCTTCTGGAGGCTATAGGGTGTTAGGAAATTACTCTTTCTTCATCTCCTATCGTGCAGTTAATGTGGTACTAAGTATCTTCTCTTAATCTCTCAAAGATGGGGAGAACGCGTGAATCGGATGTTCCAGACCAGGGAGGAGGAGCTGCCCCTGTTGCTAGAGGCCGAGGCAGAGCTCGAGCCCGTGGTAGAGGAGGATGATGTCCCAGAGTTGCTCCAGCTATGCCACCAGCAGATCTAATAAATGATCCTATTATTGAGGAGCATGGTGAGGTGCCTACAGCAGAGCCAACCCCGGTAGATTTCATGTCCGCACCGGGATTTCAGGAGGTCATGGGCCATATGCTATGGTTCATGGATACTATGACTCAAGCTGGTTTATTTCCAGCAGACCCAGCCACTTCTCGGGTGAGAGGGGGAGCACAGACCCCTACCGCTCAGGCTCCAGGGCATGCAGCTGCCAAATATCAGACCCCGAGCACACTACCCGTTGGCGGAGTTCAGCCAGTTGCAGCAACTATACCTGAGCCCAGACCAGCTGAGGCCGGCGATCCGCAGAAGCTATTGGACAAATGGACCAGGCTTAATCCTCCTGTCTCTGGAGGTGAGCGACATGAGGACCTCCGGGACTTTATTGATCGGTGCAGGGATAGTCTGCACAATATGAGGATATTGGAGTCCCATGGGGTGGAGTTTTCTACTTTCCAGTTGAAGGGCAAGGCCTGTAGGTGGTGTCAGTCATATCTCCTCGGCAGACCAGCAGATTCACCTCCTATGACTTGGGACCGGTTCACTCATATTTTCCTGGACAGTTATATCCCGCCCTCTCAGAGGGAATAGTTACAGTTTCAGTTCGAGCAGCTCCAGCATGGTCAGATGTCAGTGACCAAGTATGAGGCAAGGTTCTCTGAGTTATCCCGCCATGCACTTATGATCATTCCCACCGATGCAGAAAGAGTGCGGAGGTTCGTTGCAGGTTTGCACATTGACATTCAGTCCATCATGGCCCGAGAGGTTGATATGGGAACTTCTTACGAGCTAGTTGTAGAGATAGCTTATAGGATTGAAGGTGTACATCAGCGTAGCCGGGAGCAGGCTATGAGGGATAGCAGTTTCGGTATTCTGGAGAATTCAGAGTGCCCCGGCTGGCAAAGGCCAGTTTGTGAGGGGTCAGTCTAGTATGCCCACATATCTAACACCGTTGCCTCCTCGGGGTGCTTTAATGCGACCTTATTTCAGCGCCATGCCAAAGAGTTCTTACCGCCCGCCAGCAATTCATGGTTCTTCCAGTGGGTATTCAGTCCATCAGGGTCAGACTGCAGTTAACAGTCCACCATACCGAGAGGTTGTTTCGAGTGCAGGGATCTTAGTCATGTGCGGAGGTTCCGCCCCAGGCTTCGGGGCAAAGCAGTGCAGCAAGGTCAGCAGCCTATGATCACATCACCATCTGCCCCACTAGCCGTCCGGCCACCCAGAGGTAGAGGGCAGGTAGGTAGGGGACGTCTTAGAGGTGGAGGCCAGTCAGGTGGCACTCCAGCTAGGTTTTATGCTTTTCTGGCAATACCAGATGCAGCGGCCTCAGATGTCGTGATCACATATATTATTTTTGTCTGTGGTAGGGATGCTTCAATTCTATTTGATTCAGGGTCTACATATTCATATGTTTCATCTTTTTTTTCTTATTTCTTGGGTATTTCTCGTGAGTCCTTGGGTACCCCTGTTTGTGTGTCCACTCTAGTGGGCGATTCTATTGTTATGGATCGGATCTACCGGTCCTGCATCGTTACATTCTGTGGTTATGAGACTAAAGCGGATCTTCTGTTGCTCGATATGACCGACTTTGAAGTTATCCTGGGCATGTATTGGTTATCTCCATATCAAGCCATCCTTGATTGCCATGCCAATATTGTTACCTTGGCGATGCCATAGTTTCTTAGATTACAGTAGAAGGGTTCGTATGTCAGTGCATCTGTTGAGTTATCTCTTTTGTGAAGCCTCGACGCATGGTCGAGAAGGGTTATTTGGCTTAGCTAGCATATGTTCAAGATACTACTGCAGAGACTCCGGCAATTGATTCAGTGCCCGTAGTCCGAGAGTTCTCCGATGTGTTTCCTTCTGATCTTCCAGGCATGCCACCTGATCGTGATATCGATTTCTATATTGATTTGGCTCTAGGTACCTAGCCTATCTCTATCCCACCGTACCGCATGGCTCAGAAAGAGTTGAAGGAGTTAAAGGAACAACTTGAGAAGTTACTAGCAAAGGGGTTCGTCAGACCGAGTGTATCGTCTTGGGGTGCACCAGTGTTATTTGTGAAGAAGAAAGATGGGACTATGCGGATATGCATTGATTATCGCCAGTTGAACAAAGTTACCATTAAGAACAAGTACCCGTTGCTGTGTATTGATGATTTATTTGACCAGTTACAGGGTTCCAGAGTATTCTCTAAGATTGACTTGAGATCAGGGTATCATCAGTTGAAGATTCGGGATTGGGATGTTCCGAAGACGGCTTTCCGGACTAGATATAGCCATTATGAGTTTCTAGTGATGTCCTTCGGTTTGACTAATGCCCCGACGACATTTATGGATTTGATAAACAAGGTGTTCAGGCCATATATTGATTCGTTTGTCATTGTCTTCATTGATGACATTTTGATCTACTCACGTAACATGAAGGAGCACGAGAAGCATTTGAGCGTGGTACTTCAAACCTTGCGGGAACAGAAGCTATATGCTAAGTTCTCCAAGTGTAAGTTTTGGCTAGATTTTGTAGCATTCTTGGGGCATGTTGTATCAGGTGAGTGTATTAAGGTTGATCCCAAGAAGATCGAGGCAGTTCAGAGTTGGCCTCGTCCTACTACGACGACTGAGACCAGGAGCTTCTTAGGGTTAGAAGGTTATTATCGACGGTTTATGGAGGGTTTCTCATCTATTGTAGCACCTTTGACTAGGTTGACCCAGAAGGGTGCTCCGTTCCGATGGTCCGATGATTCTGAGGTGAGCTTTCAGAAGCGCAAGACTGTATTGACTTTAGCACCGGTGTTAGTGTTGCCTTCCGGTTCAGGGATGTATACTATGTATTACGATGCATCACGCATTGGTTTGGGTTGTATATTGATGTAGGAGGGGGGAGTTATTACATATGCTTCACGCCAGCTGAAGCCCCATGAGAAAAATTACCCTGTACATGATTTGGAGTTGGCCGCGATTGTTCATGCTCTAAAGATCTCGAGGCATTATATTTATGGGGTGTCCTGTGAGGTTTACACCGATCATCAAAACTTGCGGCATTTGTTCAAGTAGAGGGATCTTATTTTGAGGCAGCGCATGTGGCTTGAGTTACTAAAAGACTATGATATAACCATCCTTTATCATCCGGGCAAGGCGAATGTAGTTGCGGATGCGTTGAGCAGAAAGGCAGAGAGTATGGGTAGTTTGGCCTTCATTTCAGCAGAGGAGAGTCCATTAGCTTTGGATATTCAGTCCTTGGCTAACAGACTTGTGCGGTTGGATATTTCGGAGCCCATAGAGTTCTTGCATGCTTCATTGCTCAGTATTCAATTCTAGAAGATCAAGGCTCACCAGTTTGATGATCCGCACTTGTTGGTTCTCAGAGAGGCAATACTACAGAGTGGTGCCAAGGAGGTTACTATCGGAGAGGATGGTGTTCTGCGACTCCAGGGTCGCCTATGTGTTCCTAATGTTGATGTATTGAGGGAGAAGATCCTAGAGAAAGCACACAGCTCTCGGTATTATATTCATCCAGGTGCTACAAAGATGTATCGTGACCTGAGGAAATATTATTGATGGCGGCGGATAAAGAAGGACATAGTTGAGTGTGTGGCAAGGTGCCTAAATTGCCAGCAAGTCAAGTTTGAGCATCAGAGGCCAGGTGGCCTACTTCAGTAGATGACTATACCTGAATGAAAATGGGAGTGCATTACTATAGACTTCGTAGTTGGGTTGTCACGGACCTTGCGGAAGTTCGATGCAGTTTGGGTCATTGTCGACCGGTTGACCAAGTCGGCACACTTCATTCCGGTTATGACCACGTACTCTTCAGAGAGGTTGGCCCACATTTATATTCAGGATATTGTTCAGTTGCATGGTGTACATGTTTCCATTATATCAGATAGAGGCCCTCAGTTTACTTCGCAATTCTGGAGAGCAATACAGAGTGAGTTGGGGACCTGTGTAGAGCTCAGCACAGCCTTTCATCCTCAAACCGACGGGCAGTCGGAGCAGACAGTTCAGATCTTGGAGGATTTGCTTAGAGAATATGTGATTGACTTCGGAGGGCAGTGGGATCGATTCTTGACTTTGGCCTTGTTTCCTTACAATAACAGTTATCAGTCCAACATCGACATGGCTCCATTTGAGGCTTTATATGCTCGGCGATGTTGTTCTCCCACCGGATGGTTTGAGCCCGACGAGGCTAAGTTATATGGTACTGATTTGGTAAAGGATGCCTTGGAAAAGATAAAATTGATTCAGTCGCGACTTCGCACAGTCCAGACAGAAGAGTCATGTGGATCATAAGGCGCGTGATTTATCATTTATGAGGTTTGGGAAGAAGGGAAAGTTGATCCCAAGGTTTATAGGACCATTTGAGGTGTTGAGACGAGTTGGGAGGTTTCTTATGAGATTGCTTTTCCTCCCAGTCTATTGGGAGTTCAGCCGGTTTTTCATGTGTCTATGCTCCGGAGGTATCATGCCGATATATTGCATGTGTTAGATTTCAGCACGATTCAGTTAGATGAGAGCCTGGGTTATAAGGAGGAGCCAATTGCCATCATTGATAGGAAGGTTCGCCAATTGAGGTCTAAGAAGATTTCCATGATAAAGGTTCAGTGGAGGGGCCAACCAGTCGAGGAGGCGACTTGGGAGGACGAACGAGGTATGATTCTAGACCCGTTCGAGGATGAACGTTTGTTTAAGAGGTAGAGATTGTAATGACCCGGTCGATCGTTTTGCTTTCTAGATCCCTGTTCCCCTAAATAAGACTCCTCGTATGTGCTTTTACTATTTTATGACTAGCGGGGATGGTTATTTCGGTATTTGGAAGAGTTCGGATTGAAATCGGAATGCTTAGTTCCTTAGTTGGCCTTTAAAAGGCTAAGTTTGTCTTTGGTCAATATTTTGAGTAAACGACCACGGGACCGAGATTTGACAGTTCCAATAAGTGCGTATGATGATTTTAGACTTGGGCATATGTTCGGATCGTGTTATGGATGACCCGGGAGCGCTTCGGCGCTTAATATTGATAGTTGGCACCTTGAAGGTTTTAAAGTTCTTTAAATTTGGTTTGGAGTAGGATTTGGTGTTATCGAGGTCCATTTGGGATTTTGAGCCTGGAATAGTTCCGTATGCTGATTTAAGACTTGCACGCAAAATTTGGTGTCATTCCGAGTAGTTTGAGTATGTTTCGGCACGTTTGGAGTAAGTTGGAAGAGTTTGGAGTTCATAAGTTGATCCTTTTGGTTTTGGGTTGCGATTATTAGTTTTAATAATGTTTTCCGTGTGCCGAGGGTGCGAGCAAGCCCGCTTTATAATTTCAAACTTGTTAGTATGTTTAGACGGGGTCTCAGGGGCCCCAGATGCCATTCAGACGATGCGCGAAGGTCGTTTGGCCTTGGATGAGCACCTGAACCATCTAGCTTCTGGTGCAATCACATATGTAGAGTGCTAGCCATAGGTGCGAGCTCGCAGAAGCGAGCCAGCAGCCGCAGAAGCAGCCCAGAAGGAGCATCCCAAGAATCACAAATGTGGGTCAATGCGCGAACCTGCGAACGCGCATGTGCGATGGAGGAAACCGCAGATAGGGCCAAAGCTGCAGGAGCGACATGCGCGTCGCAGGAGCGGATCCGCAAAAGTGGGCCAGTGGTTCGCAGATGAGGAAGTAGGCCAACTGGGCAAGGGCCGCTTCTGCGGCTGCTGGCTCACTTTTGCGAGCTCGCAAAAGCGGCCAACCCTCTGCAGGTGCAAAATCGCTGGAGGTAGAATGGTTTATTTAATGCGGGACTTAGGCTATTTTTGGCTCATTTTCCTTCATCTTTTGGGCGATTTTGGAGCTCTTGGAGGGGGGGGGGGTTCACCTAGAACTTTGAGGTAAGTAATTCTTATATAATGTGAGTTAAATACATAGATTATGGGTAGATTGTACCATGTAAAATTGTGAAAATTATGGGTTTAGATGAAAAATCTAGGTTTTGATAAAAATGGGATTTAACCACGAAAATGGTTATGGAATTGAGTGAAAAGTATATATTTGAGTTCGTTAATTTATGGGTAACAATTATCTTCAGAAAATTTCGGAATCCGGGCATGTGGGCCCGAGAGGGGGCATTTTAGGTATCTTCCAATTGCGGTTGGATAATTACTCTAATAATTAAATTATAAACTTTTGAATTTGTATTGATTAATTTATACAACATTTGACTAGTTTCGGATTGCTCGGCACCAAGCTGAGGCTTTAGAGTGAATTTGAGGCCGGAAAGTGAGCTTGAGACGAGGTAAGTCTCATGTCAAACCTTGTAAGAGGGAATTTGTCCCATATGTGATTTAAATTAATATTTGTTTCTAATTGTGGGGGGTATGTACGCACGAGGTGATGAGAGTCTGTGCGTAGCTACTATTTATGCTTATGTCCGGGTAGTTTAGGAGCCAAATCATGAATTATTTGTAATGTTGCACCCTACTTGTTAATTTAACTGCCTAAACTACATTAGAACTTGTTAGAGGAATTGTAAAAGACCGAATTTTCCTTACTTGAATTTTTAGCGGATTACTTGACCGTAAATGGAACATTTACTACATTGTGTATTAGCCTTGTTATAATGTTTAAATCAAATACTTATAAAGTATCCTCTCTTCTTGTGGAGCGGGCTGAACGCCTTGGCAGTAAATGGAGTGCTTATATCACTATGTTTGCCACTCAGTTATCTTCGCTACATTTATTAAATTTTTTACTCCTTAATTTTTTATTAAATAGGATTTAATTACTTGGAAACTTATTAAAAATAGGTATAACCTGTTTAATTCATTATTGGCTTGCCTAGCGGTAACGTTGGGCGCCATCACGGCCCATAGGAGAAATTTGGCCGTGACACAAAGAAGGGGAGAATGTCCTCCAGAAGAGCCTCAAGACAATACAATGAACAAGAAAATAATGATGAAAAATTCTATGAATGTGGAAAATATGATCATATACAAGTCGAATGCCCAAATCTCAAAAGAAAACCTTCAAGAGGATTCAAAAATAATAAATCCTTTGAAGCTGGAGTGATGAAGACAACTCAGATCATGAGAAAATTGCAAATTTGTGTTTTATGACTACATTAGAAATGGTATGATCAAGTTCTCAAGCTGCGGGACAAATTAAGATGTATCAGATGGCAATAGCAAGGAAACAACAAAAAATTGCTTCATGGCACGTGGTGAATCTAGCGATGTAAGACCATATGAATGTGATAGATGCAATAAATTACAAATATTCTTGATCTCACCCTAAAAGATTCTAAACGAATTAAAAAGACTGAATACAGAGAAGAAAGACTGGGAACTTAAATATGAAGTTTTGAAGTCGAAAGAGACGTACTTCTAGAAGAAGTTCAGGAATTGCAATTGCAACTCAATGGCATGCACAAATCCACCACCCACAATTCTATCAGGTCAAACCAAGTGACTTACTAGTTAACTGGAAAAAGACCTGTTGAAGATAGATCTACCAATACTGTCATTGCCAATAGATCAAGTGATAAATTCCCTCCTATATGTCATTACTATAATAGAACTGACCATAAGTATTCCTTTTATAGATTTGGTAACTCAAATATTTGAGGATGGATTTGGAAGCCTAAAAACAGTCCCAATATTACTAGAACTAACCAAAAAGGACCCAAGCAAGCCTGGGTACCTAAAAGAAGGTAATAATTTTATTATTCAGGAACACCACAGGAAAGTCGAAAAGGGAAATAGTATCTAGACAGTGCATGTTCTAGTCACATTATGTGCGACAAGAATCTATTCAAAGAAGGCACAAAAATAAATGGTGGAAACGTCAAATTTGGTGATGATTCGAGAGGTGAAATCATTTGCACTGGTACAGTTCCATTCAATAAAAAGTGTGATATCACATATGTTTATCTTGTGGATGGACTCAACTATAATCTCCTGAGCATAAGTCAATTATGTGACTCTAGGTATGAAGTAAAATTTAAGAAAACATGATGTGCTATTGAGGATGAGATGGATAAATTTATTCTGCCAGGCAAGAGGTATGGAAATGTTTACATTCTAGATTGCATTAAAAATTTAGATGGTCACATTTGTTTGATGACCCCTGGGTTAGGCATAAGAAACTTGGCCAAACAAGCATGCACCTGATGGAAAGACTTTCTAGACATGACCTAGTTATTGGCCTTCCTAAGCTCAATTTATCTAGAAACCGTGTATGTGATGTATGCCAACTGGAAAAACAAACCAAAAACTCCTTCAAACCCAACGATATTGTGCCCACAACCAAGACCTTACAACTACTACACATGGACTTATTTGGACCTACTAGAATTGCCAGCATTGGAGGTAAACGATATGCATTTGTTATTGCTGATAACTACTCATGTTTTACATGGATAATTTTCCTACCCCACAATGATGAAGCCTTGAAAACTTTTGAGATCTTCTGCAAAAGAATTGAGAGAGAAAAAGGGTATCTCGTTTCAACCATACAAAGCGAGCATGGAGGTGAATTTGAGACCAGATCATTTGAAGAATTCTACAATGATCAAGGATACACTCACAACTTCTCAGCCCCTAGATCACCTCAATAGAATGGAGTGGTTGAAAGCAAAAATAGAACTTTACAAGATATGGCCAGAACAATGATATAAGAACACTCTCTGCTAAATCACTTTTGGGCAGACGCAGTTAGTACAACGTGCCATATTCTCAACAGATGTCTCATACGGCCTATTCTAAAGAAGACCCCATAAGAACTATTGAAACGTAAAAGCCCAAATATAGGCTACTTTTATCCCTTCGAAGCAAATATTTTATTTACAATAATGGTAAGGAAAATCTTAGTAAGTTCGATCCAAAGAGCAATGAAGATATATTTCTTTGTTATTCAACTAATAGTAAGTCATTTAGAGTTTATAATAGACGTACATTGTGCTTAGAGGAATCAATTCATATTATCTTTGATGATAATAACACTATGGCCGAGAAAGAAATCATTGTATGTGATGAAGATATCAATCTAGACGTATCGCAAATGAATGAATCTAAAAAATCGAAGAAATCCACTGACAGCAGCAATGAACCTACAAAGTCGACTAATGAATTTGTCAGCAATCATGCTGAACCTCCGAAGGAGTCGACTACTCAGGTAGCTAAAACAAGACCAAATGAATGGAGAAGTGAACCTGAATATCCACAGAAGTTCATCATAGGAAATCCAAACGATGAAATAAAAACTGGGGGAGCTCTCAAGGAAAGGCCAACATCTCACTTATTTCTCAAATCGAACCAAAGAAGGTTGATGAAACCTTAAAAGACTCCAGCTGGGTACAAGCCATGCAAGATGAACTTGATTAATTTGACAAAAATCAAGTATGAAAACTAGTGCCTAAGCCAACAAATGCTACAATCGTTGGAACCAAATGGGTATTCAGAAACAAGTTGAATGAGGATGGAAGGGTAATAGGAACAAAGCTAGATTAGTGGCTCAAGGCTACTCACAGCAGGAAGGAGTCGACTATGATGAAACACTCACTCTGATAGGCCGGTTAGAATTAATTCGTATATTACTTGTATATGCATCATTTAAAAATTTTAAACTTTTTCAAATGGATGTTAAGAGTGCTTTATTAAATAGTTTTATTGATGAGGAGGTATATGTAAAACAACCTCCTGGATTTGAAAACTCACAATTTTCTTACCATGTGTATAAGTTGACTAAAGCTTTCTATGGACTCAAGCAAGCCCCTCGATCTTGGTATGAGAGGCTGAGATCATTTCTAACTGATCATAGATTCACAAGAGGTAAAGTAGATACTACATTATTTATCAAAATATCCTCTAAAGATAATCTCATTATTCAGATTTATGTTGATGATATTATTTTTGGTAGTTCTAACTCTCTTTTGTGCAAGGATTTCTCAAATAGCATGCAGAGTGGGTTCGAAATGGGTATGATGGGAGAACTCACGTTCTTCCTTGGACTTCAAAATCAGCAATCAGAAAAAGGCACATTTATTTGCCAGACCAAGTATACAAATGAGCTGATTCAAAAGTTCGGCATGAGCAATGCCAAAGCAATTGGAATGCCTATGAGTCCATTAACCAATCTTGATAAAGATGAGAAAGGGAAATCAGTGGATGAAACTAAGTACCGTGGAATGATTGGATCTCTGCTATATTTAACTGCTAGTCGACCAGATATCATGTTCAGTGTATGTAATGACAGGTTCCAGTCAGCTCCTAAGGAGTCACACTTAATTGCAGTAAAGCGAATAATTTGCTATCTCATTAGAAATATCTCTCATGGACAATGGTATTCACGTTCTAAAAATTTTAAACTTGAAGGATTTTCATATGTAAAGATAAAAGTAAAAGCCTACTGTAGAAAAATAGTTAATTTCTAAGTCCCCGGCAACGGCGCCAAAAACTTGTTGCGGCCAAACACACTCACGCAAGTATACGCGGTCGTCAAGTAATAAAGTGACTAAAAGTCGGATGTCGAACCCACGAGGACTTATGATTAACTATTAACTAAATTAGACTATCCCAATTATCTAAACAAGAATTAAATCTAAAAATATTTTATTCTAAACTAATTAAATAAGAAAAATATAAATAATAAACTTTGAACAGAGAAAGAGCAGATTTTAATGATATCAATGTAATGAAAACGATCTAGGGTTATGGGCTATCTAACAATCCTATTGTATTCTTCAATTGAATTGACCGACTAATTTATCTAGCTTATTGGTTGACAGGGTTAATGCTCATAAGAATCCATCGAGTTCTTACTCGCCTATTCAAGCTAACCTAACGCCTATATGTCTATGGAGTTAGAATCAACAAGAACGCATTTATAATTCCTGTAAATCAACCAAGCAAGGCAATTAGGTATATGTCTATCCTAACTACGAATCTGTTCCCCGATGCCCGAGTTCAAGAACATGCCCTACTCAATCCTATATGCAATATAGAATTCCCACTTTCGAGTTCAATTCTAGATTCGTAGATAGTATTCAATTGGTGATCAAGCAATTAAATAATTAAGCGCAAGATTGAATAAATAAACTAATATGATAAATCAAGAAGTCAAAATCAATATCCGAATAACAATAGTCATGAAAGAACCACAACCCTAGAACATGAAGTTTAGCTCCATATAGACATGGTAGCCAAACAACAAATCATATAAAGAAACATAAAAATTACTAAGTTTGGTGGGAGAAAGATGGAACTTGATGAATTCCGGCCTCCACAGCTTTTTCGTGGCTTTTTTCCCCCTTCCCAATATGTTAGATGACCTAAAAGAGGCATTTTTGGCTTATATATTGCGTACCAAAGTCGTGGGCCAAAGTTCTCCTATTTCTAATCCAAATCAGCTTCAGGGATTGATGCTAGGGTGGATGCGTCGCATCCACCTCGTCCTCCACTTCTCAGCTTCGCATGCTAGGGTGGACGCGACGCATCCACCCTTCTCTTCTACTTCCCAGTCTCGGATGCTATGGCGGACGCTATGGGCCGACTTCACTGCTAAGGGTGCACGAAAGATGTAGTTTTTCTAGGTTGGATGCGACGCATCCAACCCTTCTTCCTCTGGCTAGACCACCTTTTCTTCACATTTTGCACTCCAAACACCTTAAATCGTCACACATAACTTAATTAGTCATAAAACCAATAATTAAACCATGTTGGGAATTTTAAAGATCAAATAACATCAAGAAATGGTTAAAACATGGGTAAAGTAACATCAACACATATCGAAATATGCCAAACATCACTACCCCACACTTAAACCTTTGTTCGTCCTCGAACAAACCATCCTATAGTAGACGAAACAAAATTAAGCTCTTATCATTCAAAGCACACTACACCTATGACCGTGGTTATTTGCAACAATTAGGCTCTAGGCTATGCATCACATACCCTTCCCTTTACTTATGCCATTCTTTAAAAATATTCGAACAAAGACAACATGCTCACAACAATCCTAACCTCAAAAACCGACTCAATGTCACTATGCACTCATGGCTTGAGCACCCAACATCATAGAGAAGTCTAATAACGTTACCTATCCCTCGTGAAACCATGTGCCCTCACAACAAGAACAATAGAGCGAGTTCAATCCACACATTCGAATCTCATGATCAAATATATTTTAATGACTCACATATATCAAAGAAAATCGCTCACTCTCACAAAGAAGTCACATGCATGAAATTAGTACCATAGGCTTGCCCTTAATGTAAATCTCTACTAATGTAAGCTCGCTCGATCTAAAATCAATTAGGACTTTTTCATGGTTGTAATGTGGGCTAAGGGACGGGTAGGATATATTTAAGGAATAGTGACTCACCCTCCTAAGCACTTTAATACATCACAAAATTACTTTAAGCATTTTTTTCTTCAACCCCACTTCAATTTCACAAACAATATCACCCCCAAAACAGTCCCTTTTTCTTTAAGCACTACTTTAGTTCATACCCACTAGCAAGAACAAGATAACAATTTATTCATTTATATTTTTCTTTCTTTTTTTTCCAGATTTTTCTCTTTTTTTTTCTTTCAATTTCCGCTAGTGGTGTATTATTTTACAAAATAAGTTCACCCTTCTTTCTTTCATTGGTTCCACTCAAAAGTCACCCCACACTTAGTCCCTTCTTACTTCTTTTAGCGCTCATCTAACAATTAAAGTGCTTTAAGAGGTAAAAGGATCAAAACAATGTCAATTAAGAATAAAAAGGGTATAGGCTTGTAATGTGGGTACCAAATAAAAGGTCTACAGGCTCAAAAGGGTTAACTAGGGATAGATTTTATTTGTGATAAGCAATAAGCTCAAAAAAATCAAAGAAATCCTAAAATCATTTTTCAAACCGAGCATCACCTAAAATTTCGCTTCAACTCACATACCGGGCAAGTTCTAGACACAAGTACAATACATGGACAACACAAAAAACCTCACCACACATGGCACATGACTCACTAAGGACGATCACATTCCGACTCTCAAGCAATGCAAGTATTCACGGAGCCACGAGATATTAAGTATTAAACACAAGGTGAACATAAGTCATGTAAACGAGACATAGGCGCCACAAAACATGCTATCCAATTTAACAAGGCATCATCAATAAATTCAAATCATACAGAAGATACTACACATGCGAAAGTATAAATATGTTACTATCAAACAAGTCAAGGGCGCCTAGGTTCATCATTCTTGCTCCTTTTATTCCCTAAATTCCTAATCTACTCGGAAAGAAAAAAACTACCCGGTTCAAACTACATCCCATGGAAAAGAACCGAGGCACAAAGAAAAACCACAGGGGATTATTACTACCTAAAGAAAGATAAAAGACATATTTTGAATTTTTGTTTAGACTTTAATCCCTCAAGAAAACTGTCTAGGAGATCAATCGTCGGGAAAAGTCCAATTTTTCTACTTTTTCGTTTTTTTTTTAATTTCTTTTTTTTTTTTTTTTCACAAAAGCTACTACACTTAAGAATGAGTACTACAACTAAGCTAAAATAGCACAGAAACTCATCCAAACGATCTCCTCACCCCACACTTAAAATTTTGCAATGTCCTCAATGCACATTATAAATAATAAGAGGGTAAACGAGACTCCCTGGTAGGCCAAAGGCCGAAGCAATAGCGGCTCACGAGGTACTCAGACTTCCCCAGGCATCGTCCTTTGTGTGGGCACCCCACACTTAGTCCTCACCATCTAGCTCGCTTTTGCACTCTTCTAATGGCTTTGCTTCCTATGCTCATAATCCTACAAAACAAAAATAAATACTACAAAATAATAAAAATAAAATAAAATAAAAAGTAAACAAAAATAAAAGAAAGCAGTAACGCTGGGTTGCCTCCCAACAAGCGCCTGATTTAACGTAGCGGCACGACGTGAACCACTTTTTGCCTCCACCTCGAACTTATGAATTGAGCCCCTAACATGGCATCCAGTTTGCGGCTATGCTCCAGTGGTGGGGCTACAAAGATAACCAGGCCAAGTAATAAATTTTTCACTCTACACTTCTCGGCCTTTAGATGAGGAATGTATTTTTTGCTTTTTGGCATGACAAATTCAAAAATATAGGCATCATGTTCCTCTTCCATTGACTCCTCCAAAGGCTTAGATGACTCGATTTCCATGTCATCATCCAAATACAATGTCGAAAAATGTTTAGAATGAGGACCAACATGCCCCAACTTTAGAATTGTATTACTATTTATATCCTCATATGTGCACACATTAGAGTCTTCAAATATAACATTATCTGCTACCTCGCATGGCTCTAGTGTACTTTTCTCAACATGGGCATCATCAACAGAAATATGCTCGAATGATTGGCTCTCCACTTTTAGCTCCTCAATTTGGCGTATAAGCTCCTTTTCAGCTTCTGACAACTCATTACTATTTTGTTGGGCGATAGACGCAACAACCTTTGCATTTAATTTATCTTGCAAGTCGTGAATAGTAGTGACAAATTTATAGATCCCTTGTCCTAGTTTAGATCTTCCCTCTATAAAGTGTCTCATCCCATCAGTAAGTTCCTCATGTTGAGCTTCATATATTTCTAACTTTTCAGCCTGTTCTGCCAGCCAAGTTTGGCTCAAAATCTCCTCTTTTTCAAAAATTTTCTCTTGCTGGTACTCGCTCTCTTCATTCAATTCTTCCATATTGGCCTTCATTCTTGTGATTGCTGCCCTCATTCTTTTCATATCTTTTTTGAGTTCATCCTGTTGCTCTGCTACTTGCCTCAGAATATCCCTAATATATGCATCAGGCTCCATATCCTGCACTTCATTGCCCCTATCAAACTCAGAAATATCATTAGAAAGATCATAATAAGGGCTCAGAGAAGGATGAACAAAATTAGGACAACCATCCCAATGGCCATCTTGACCACCACACATATTACAAATATTCCACTCAAAGGATTGAGATTGTGCGCACAACTCGCTCCTGGGAACATTCTGACAATTTTTCCACCAGTGGGGTCCTCCACAATATGGACAAGGATCATCAAAATAAGAATAACCATCATTCGAACAATTTTTATTCCAAGATGCCATGCTAAAATAAATAAAAAATACTAACTAAAATAAAATAATAAAAAAAACATGAATAGATAAAAAAAATGTCTAATCTAGAAAAATAGCAAATTTCTAAGTCCCCGGCAACGGCGCCAAAAACTTGTTGCGGCCAAACACACTCACGCAAGTATACGCGGTCGTCAAGTAATAAAGTGACTAAAAGTCGGATGTCGAACCCACGAGGACTTATGATTAACTATTAACTAAATTAGACTATCCCAATTATCTAAACAAGAATTAAATCTAAAAATATTTTATTCTAAACTAATTAAATAAGAAAAATATAAATAATAAACTTTGAACAGAGAAAGAGCAGATTTTAATGATATCAATGTAATGAAAACGATCTAGGGTTATGGGCTATCTAACAATCCTATTGTATTCTTCAATTGAATTGACCGACTAATTTATCTAGCTTATTGGTTGACAGGGTTAATGCTCATAAGAATCCATCGAGTTCTTACTCGCCTATTCAAGCTAACCTAACGCCTATATGTCTATGGAGTTAGAATCAACAAGAACGCATTTATAATTCCTGTAAATCAACCAAGCAAGGCAATTAGGTATATGTCTATCCTAACTACGAATCCGTTCCCCGATGCCCGAGTTCAAGAACTTGCCCTACTCAATCCTATATGCAATATAGAATTCCCACTTTCGAGTTCAATTCTAGATTCGTAGATAGTATTCAATTGGTGATCAAGCAATTAAATAATTAAGCGCAAGATTGAATAAATAAACTAATATGATAAATCAAGAAGTCAAAATCAATATCCGAATAACAATAGTCATGAAAGAACCACAACCCTAGAACATGAAGTTTAGCTCCATATAGACATGGTAGCCAAACAACAAATCATATAAAGAAACATAAAAATTACTAAGTTTGGTGGGAGAAAGATGGAACTTGATGAATTCCGGCCTCCACAGCTTTTTCGTGGCTTTTTTCCCCCTTCCCAATATGTTAGATGACCTAAAAGAGGCGTTTTTGGCTTATATATTGCGTACCAAAGTCGTGGGCCAAAGTTCTCCTATTTCTAATCCAAATCAGCTTCAGGGATTGATGCTAGGGTGGATGCGTCGCATCCACCTCGTCCTCCACTTCTCAGCTTCGCATGCTAGGGTGGACGCGACGCATCCACCCTTCTCTTCTACTTCCCAGTCTCGGATGCTATGGCGGACGCTATGGGCCGACTTCACTGCTAAGGGTGCACGAAAGATGTAGTTTTTCTAGGTTGGATGCGACGCATCCAACCCTTCTTCCTCTGGCTAGACCACCTTTTCTTCACATTTTGCACTCCAAACACCTTAAATCGTCACACATAACTTAATTAGTCATAAAACCAATAATTAAACCATGTTGGGAATTTTAAAGATCAAATAACATCAAGAAGTGGTTAAAACATGGGTAAAGTAACATCAGCACATATCGAAATATGCCAAACATCAAACATCAAGATATAAAGATTAGCAGAGTACATTTTTATTGGATAATGCTGTGCTCAATTACTCTGGATGTCTCATCAATTAGGTGACTATGAATGGCCTTTTAAACCTATTCAAGTATTTTGTGACAATTCTAGTGCTATATGTCTCTCAAAAAATCATGTGTATCATTCTAGAGCTAAGCATATAAGCATCAAGTATCATTTTATTAGATATCAATTTCTTAAATGAGAGATAGAATTGGTGTTTGTTAGCATTATTGATCAATTAGTAGATATTTTCATAAAACGTTTACTTGAAGATAGATTTTGTGTTTTACGGGAATCTCTTGGCATTATTTTATTTAGTACCATAAACTAGTACCTATATGTAACTAATTGTTTTTACTGTCATTTTTAAATTATATTCTTATATGTGTAAGAGTTATTAATTATGTGCCTCGAGTTTCCCTCCTTTTCGCATCGATCACGACTCTCCAGAAAGAAAAATCAATCATCAAGTCTATTCACTGGCGTATTTTCCTTTTCTCCACTCAACCGTCAAATTCATCCTTTTTAGTACCCTCCATCATTGTCACTTTCTCACATTGGTACTATCACTCTAAAACCCTTCTTCCCAACTCATCAATGGCAAAAAACTCCAAAAACCCTTCTGCCTCCCCTCGAAAGAGTACTCGGTCCAAAGCAAAATCCTCATCAAGTCTTCAGAATCAGTCAATTTAGGGTCAGACCACTCCGAAGACTTTGTCTCTTCACAGGCAGAGCTCTCCGACAATGTGCGTAGCTTGAACAAAAAAGCCCTAGGCAAATTCCCCATGGAAGAAAATCTTGAGCCCCTCCCTCCAAAGAAGCCCAAAGCAGACCTCATGAGTTTTTTAGATTCTGACATCAACTTCTAGGATACCCCAAACAGAGACACCTTCATCGTATTCAAGGACAAACCAATAGCCCATGGCAGGTTAATTGATTTGAATGACATGGAAGATCTCAACTGCAAGGTAAAGTAGCTCTTCGATTTTCAAGGTTGGACAAATTTTCTCTCTGCCTCCCCCTAAGATTTATGAAGCCCTAGTTAGGATGTTTTATGAAAGTCTTCGTTCTCCAAAATCTGACAAATTAGAATCTTTAGTTCTTGGTAAGAGCATTGTTCTAGATTGTCCTTGTTTGATTCAATTTTGTAGTGTAAGTGTTGTGGATTTTTTATGTTGTTAAAAAATACCCGGCCTGAAGATTTTGAAATTTCTTTTGACGAAGCAATAACATTGCATAACGGAGTCACCAACGGATTCCCTTCCCAATCAGTTAGGTCCCAGTGATGTTAGTTTTGAAACCTAAGTTCTCGCACACATTGTGGCAACAACCCATCTTCACCGCAATAGTTCATTCTCTATGTTACACCCTGTGCGTCCCAAGGTGACGTATAATGAATATGAGACTTGTTAATCATGATTTAAATAGGTTTAAAGTCATAATATGACTATATATGATATTTGGATATGAAATATAAAGTTTGAGAAAAGTCGGATTTAAGTTGCGGAAAAATTGACTAAGGATTTGCCTTGTAACAGAGCTTTTTAAGCAATATATTTCGTGTGCTATATGAGGTATCGTTTGGGACATATTATATAACAAATTTAAGGTCTTGGAATGTAGTTTTTAACGCTCTTAACTATTCATTCATACGACATCCGGATAAAAAGATATAAGCATCGGGAGATGGGCCAATGAGAGGGTGCCAAGATAGCACCTTTTTGACTTTTCCAAACTTGATATATTAAGGTCTTAGGTCGTATTTATCTTCATTTTTCCATAGCACACGATCAGAGAACACCCATAAACATATCCTTAAGCTCTCTTCTAGGGTTTCAAAGAATATTAACATCCCGGGTACGAAATCAAGAAGCAATAACAGTAGAACGATCCCTACGACATAAGTATCACTATATAGCCTCTCTTTTTCTTTGTAGTTTGGGTTTTGGAAGGTATTTCATAGTTAGGAAAATATATACTTTATGTATTTAAGCTTTTATATATCAAATAAGGTTGAAATATTCGTTTTCTAATAGTTAGAACTCACGGGACGGTGATCGGAAGCCGTCAGTTCGATTTATTTCACTTTTAGTGGACTGTTTTGTAGTCCACTCTTATTGGCCTATTGTTCTGAAGATTTATGGAGTTTGGAAGGATGAAGTGCGTGGAGAAACCTCACATATGGTAGGGTAGTAGGCTGGTCGCTCGTCGTTGCAACTTCAGGTTAATTGATAACTTATTGATTGGGTGTGCTATGGTATATTTGGGGGTTTTGTTGTAATGAAGGTCCCAAATTATAGTTGGGTTATTTTTGAGTTGCTGATTGTATTGTGTTTGTATATAACCTATAGTAGGCTTGAGGGAGCAGTAAAATCAGGGAAAATGCTGCCCGTTATATTTTAGAATCGAGTTATCATTTGAGATACGTGATATACCACCGCCATCAAAGTTGTACACATATTTCTTTGTTATAGGGTTGGAGCGCTAGTTGTCATAAGCTTGTTGTTGAGTTGCATTGAGGACTTGAGGTATATTAAGGCTATCCATTCTTCCCTTTTGGCATGATCCATATGATACAAATAAAACGCGCAAATGTGGAACTTTCATAAATGACTCTATTCATATAAGTACTAGGGGTGCCTATGTTCTTGATTCCCCATGTGTCCTATTATTATATCTTTTATTCATGGGTATCAGAAAAATATGTAAGTTGCTAAAGTTTATTCGAAGGTATATTGATCTTATGACATTCTGAGAAATCTTACTGACTTGCTTCATTATGCATTGCATACATTTATACATGTACATTGACCCATGAACAAATGGCATTATATACGTCTATATTATATGGGATATGGAAAAAGGTTATGGCGTTATATAAGTACCACCACCTGATCACCTGGTATACGTTGATGATTTTACCCACAATGGCTGAGATGATATGATGGGATACCCCGAGAGACTTGATGATGTTATGTACGCATATACCTAAGCATGGTATGACATGTATACGCTCATGTATGACATTATAAATTTTTGCATGATTCACAAAGCTATCCAGAATTACAGGTTGAGTTCTTTACTCCATGTTGCTTTCATGTCTTTTTTATACTAGTTTCATATCTTACATACTCGGTACTTTATTTGTACTGACGTCCCTTTTGTCTGGGGACACTGCGTTTCATGCCCGCAGATCCCGATAGACAGGTTGAGAGTTCTCCTAGTAGGCTATCAGCTCAACGGAAGGTGTTTATGCACTCCACTTGCTCCCGAGTTGCCTATTTGGTCAGTATGATTTGAATATATATTGATTAGTATGGCGGGGCCCTGTACCAACCTTTATGACATTTACGTACTTTTACAGGCTTGTAGACAAATGTCATGTATATGGATACTTATATAGACTTATTGGCCGATGTTTTGAGTATACAAATGATCATGTCGGCCTTATAGGCCCGTATATCATTTGTATAAGTTTCTATATCATGTTGGGTCATCTTATGTCTAGTATTCCCTTATGTTTTACTCCCGTTATCTCATGACGGCCCTTCTGGCCCACTTAACCATGACTCTATGATAAGAAATATATATTACGTTGGTACTCGGTTGTGTAACGCACTGGGTGCCTGTCGCGGCCCTGCGGTTTAGGTCGTGACAAAAGTAGGATGCCAAGCTAGCACCTCTTTGACTTTTTCAAACTTGATATATTAAGGTCTTAGGTTGTATTTATCTTCCTTTTTCCATAGCACACGACTAGAGAACACCCTTAAACAAATCCTTAAGCTCTCATCTAGGGTTTCAAAGACGATTAACATCCCGGGTACGAATTCAAGAAGAGATAACATTAGAACGATCCCTACGACGTAAGTATTGCTAAATCACCTCTCTTTTTCATTGTAGTTTGAGTTTTGGAAGGTACTTCATAATTAGGAAAATGTCTATCTGTATTTAATCTTTTATATATCAAAGAATGTTGATAAATTTGTTTCCTAATAGTTAGAACTCATAGGATGGTGATCGGAAGCCGTGAGTTCGATTAATTTCACTTTTAGTGGACTGTTTTGTAGTCTACTCGTGTTGGCCTATCGTGATGTAGATTTATGGAGTTTGGAAGGATGAAAGGCGTGGAGAAATGCCACATGTGGTAGGGTAGTAGGTTGGTCGCTCGTCCTTGCAATTTCAGGTTAATTGATAACTTATTGATTGGGTGTGTTATGGTATATTTTGGAGTTTTGTTGTATTGAAGGTCCTGAATTGTAATTAAGTTATTTTTGTGTTGCTGATTGTATTGTGTTTGTATCTCGCCTATAGTAGGCTTGAGGGAGCAGTGAAATCAGGGGAAATGCTGCCCATTTTATTTTAGAATCGAGTTATCATTTGAGATACGCGATATACCACCGCCATATAAGTTTTACACATATTTCTTTGTTATAGGGTTGGCGCTCTAGTTGTCATAAGCTTGTTGTTGAGTTGCATTGACGACTTTAGGTATGTTAAGGCTATCCATTCTTTCCTTTTGGCATGATCCATATGATACAATTGAAACGTGCAAACGCAGAACTTTCATAAATGACTCTATTTATAGAAGTACTAGGGGTGCCTGCGTTCTTGATTCCCCATATGTCCTATTATTATATCTTCTGTTCATGGGTATCAGAAAAATACGTAAGTTGCTAAAGTTTATCCGAAGGCATATTGATCTTATGACATTTCGAGAAATCTTACCGACTTACTTCATTATGCATTGCATTCATTTATACATGTATATTGACCCATGACTACATGGTGTTTTGTACGCGTATATTATATGTATATGGGATATGGGAAAAGGTTATAGCGTTATATACGCACCACCACTTGACCAGCTGGTATACGTTGATGATTTCACCCACAGTGGCTGAGATGACATGATGGGATGCCCTCAGAGGCTTGATGGTGTTATGTACGCATATACCTATGCATGGTATGACATTTATATGCACATGCATGACATTATAAATTTTTCATGATTCACAGAGCTATCCATCATTACAAGTTAATTTTTTTACTCCATGTTTCTTTTATGTCTTTTATATACTACTTTCATACCTTACATATTCGGTACTTTATTTGTACTGACGTTCCTTTTGCCTGGGGATGCTGTGTTTCATGCCCGTATGTCCCGATAGACAGGTTGAGGGTTCTCCTAGTAGGCTATCATTCAGCGGAAGGTGTTTGTGCATTCCACTTGCTCTGGAGTTGCCTATTTGGTCAGTATGATTTGAATATGTATTGATTGGTATGGTGGGGCACTGTCCAGACCTTTATGACTTTATGTACTATTAGAGGCTTGTAGACAAATGTCTTGTATATGGATATTTGTATGGCCTTATCTACCTATTTTTGAGTATACAAATGATCATGTCGGCCTTATAGGACCGTATGTCACATTTATAAGTTTCTATATCATGTTGGGTCATCCTATGTCTAGTATTCCTTATGTTTTACTCCCATTATCTCATGACGGCCCTTTTGGCCCACTTACCCATGACGGTATGATAAGAAATATATGTTACATTGGTACTCGATTGTGTAAGGCACGGGGTGCTCATCGCGGCCCTATGGGTTGGGTCGTGACAAAAGTATGATGCCAAGCTAGCATCTCTTTGACTTTTCCAAACTTGATATATTCAGGTCTTAGGTTGTATTTATCTTTAATTTTCCATAGCACACGACTAGAGAACACCCATAAACATATCCCTAAGCTCTCTTCTAGGGTTTCAAAGAAGATTAACATCCCGGGTACGAAATCAAGAAGCGATAACATTAGAATGATCCCTACGACGTAAGTATCGCTATATCGCCTCTCATTTTCTTTGTAGTTTGAGTTTTGGAAGGTACTTCATAGTTAGGAAAATGTCTACTTTCTGTATTTAAGCTTTTATATATCCAAGAAGGTTGATAAATTTATTTCCTAATAGTTAGAACTCACGGGACGGTAATCGGAAGCCGTGAGTTCGATTTATTTAACTTTTAGTGGACTGTTTTGTAGTCCACTCGTGTTGGCCTATTGTGCTGCAGATTTATGGAGTTTGGAAAGATGAAAGGCGTGGTGAAATGCTACATGTGGTAGGGTAGTAGGCTGGTCGCTCGTTGTTACAATTCCAGGTTAATTTATAACTTATTGATTGGGTGTGTTATGGTATATTTGGGGGTTTTGTTATATTGAAGGTCCCGAATTGTAGTTGGGTTATTTTTGAGTTGATGATTGTATTGTGTTTGTATCTCGCCTATAGTAGGCTTGAGGGAGCAGTGAAATTAGGGAAAATGCTGCCCATTTTATTTTAGAATCGAGTTATCATTTGAGATACGCGATATACCACCGCCATATAAGTTTTACACATATTTCTTTGTTATAGGGTTGGCGCGCTCATTGTCATAAGCTTGCTGTGGAGTTGCATTGACGACTTGAGGTATGTTAAGGCTATCCATTCTTTCCTTTGGGCATGATTTATATGACACAAATGAAACGTGCAAACGCGAAAGTTTCATAAATGACTCTATTCATAGAAGCACTAGGGGTGCCTATGTTCTTGATTCCCCATGTGTCCTATTATTATATCTTTTGTTCATGGGTATCAAAAAAATATGTAAGTTGCTAAAGTTTATTCGAAGGCATATTGATCTTATGACATTTCGAGAAATCTTACTGACTTACTTCATTATGCATTGCATTCATTTATACATGTACATTTACCCATGACTAGATGGCGTTATATACGCGTATATTATATGTATATAGGATATGAGAAGAGGTTATAGCGTTATATACGTACCACCACCTGATCAGCTGGTATACATTGATGATTTCACCCACAGTGGCTGAGATAATATGACGGGATGCCCTTAGAGGCATGATGATATTATGTACGCATATACTTATACATGGTATGACATTTATACGCACATCCATGACATTATAAATTTTTCATGATTCACAGAGTCATCCAGAATTACAGGTTGAGTTTCTTACTCCATGTTTCTTTCATGTCTTTTATATACTACTTTCATACCTTACATACTTAGTACTTTATTTGTACTGACGTCCCTTTTGCCTAGAGACGCTGCGTTTCATGCCCACATGTCCCGATAGACAGGTTACGAGTTCTCCTAGTAGGCTATCAGCTCAGCGGAAGGTGTTTGCGCACTCCACTTGCTCTGGAGTTGCCTATTTGGTCAGTATGATTTGAATATGTATTGATTGGTATGGTGGGGCCCTGTCCAGACCTTTATGACTTTACGTACTCTTAGAGGCTTATAGACAAATATATTATATATGGATACTTGTATGGCCTTATCGGCCTATGTTTTGAGTATACAAATGATCATGTCTGCCTTATAGGACTGTATGTCACATGTATAGGTTTCTATATCATGTTGGGTCATCTTATGTCTAGTATTCCCTTATGTTTTACTTCCGTTATCTCATGACGGCCCTTCTGGCCCACTTACCCATGACGGTATGGTAAGAAAAATATGTTACGTTGGTACTCGGTTGTGTAAGGCACCGGGTGCCCGTCGCGGCCCTGCGATTTGGGTCGTGACACTCTACCTTCTCATAACGGGATACCTTTCTTGTTTATTTCCTTGTGACCAAGCACAAAGTTAAGTTGTCCTCCTAGGTTATCAAATTCATGATTGAGAGTGTTGATGACCCCACTAGCCTTCCCTATGGTATGGTTATCACCCACCTTCTCGAAGCACACACCATCTTTCTTTCCAACTATCCCTTTGTTTCAGTCACCAGATCCTACAACTCCAGAGCTTTTGCCAGCATGGGATTCGTCGCAATGAATGGTACTTGGGTAAAGAAGCAAGAAGGAGAAGCTAAGGTTGTTCAGACTGAATCCAACGCTGAAGTGTCTATTTTTCATCTAGTGTTTGTAACCCTGATCTTGTGAAAAGGTTAACTGTTATTGACAACAAGCTGACCGTCATCAAGGATCTGCTAGTCTCCACTAAATCAACCATTGGAGATATTCATTATATCTCAAAGAAGATATTTTCTGATGTATCCAAGATAAGAGTCAAGATTCTCAATATAGTAGAGAACGCAGTCAAAGCCTTCAAGGAAGTGCATGGCAGGATAAATGGGATATTAGTCACAGTGAATGCTAGCTTTGATCGTCTGAAGGAGGCTATCTGCAATGCTCTCACTTATTTTCTACATCGCTAAGCTTGTGGATGGATGGATATTTAAGATATTTTTTTGTTTCTTTGTGCTTGTTTTGGACTGGCTTTCCAGTATTGGGTTGTATTATTAAGACTATCTCTGCCCTAGAATAACTAACTAGTTAACTATTACTTGTTTTAATATATTTTTCTAGTATAATACTTTTTGTTGATGCTAAAGGGGGAGAATAAAATATCTACAACTTTTTTGCATGGCTGCCCAGTTGAGGGGGAGTCGACTATCACACGGCCACGATGAAGATGTCCAATTGAGGGAGAGTCGACTACAGCAAAAGAAGAGTCGACTAATATGGACAGGGAAGTAAACAACTTTTATCTATTATTTTGTCATCATCAAAAAGGGGAAGATTGTTAGATCCATATTTCAATAATGAAAAATAACATGTTTTTATTTGTAGGTCCATTCTAGGAGCAAAGGAGGACGAGATCAAGATTATCAAAGATATGCGAAGGAAGACGAGAAAGGAAGGAGTAAAGGAAAAGAAGGAAAAGATATGCAAAGATCTGACAATTCAGGTGAAGGAAGAAAAGAAAGGAAGGTCCAAAATTAGAGTAGTCCAAGACTATTGAGAATTCGCCTATCATAGTCACTGAAGCACTAAAGATACGCATCTTAAAGGAAAGTTGTTCAACTCCGAAATCAGAGGACTAATCAAAGGTTGTTTGCTGAAGTGGGATTCGCTCGCAGATGGAAAGCTCACCGATCAAGATTTAAATCAAGGAGGCTCCACACTTATTCTTGTAATGAATCAACTCCAATTCGCTCCAAGGATCGATTCCGTTGAGACTACAAATCTCTCAAGATCTGCCGCAATTAAATCAAAGCAGATCTCTCAAGATATATATATTGCAAAACGGCAAAGAGGAGTAATATACTTTGATCGAACCAGCTTCGTGTTCTTTGTTCTACTCTAAGTAAGCATTGTAATCTGAGTGTGGTTTACTATGTAACTAGTAGAGAGAAGAAAGAGAGAAAAATAATAGTGAGGCATTGTATCAAAGTTGCAACGAGTGTACTTAGAGCCAAAAGGCAGTTGGTGTTCGCGATAACATCAATATACTTGTACGAAGTTTTCAAAGAGCTTTGAAGAGAGAACACCCTTGCAACCTAAGGGGACTGGAGTAGGATTCACATTGATTTCGAACCAGTATAAAAATACTTGGTGTCATTTAATTTCTGCATTTTACATTCTATCTTTAACCTTTATCTCACTTCTACTTTTAGTTGACTAATTGACAAACTAGTCAACTACTTAGCTATAAAAAGAAAATCGACAATTTACCCCCTCGTGTACTTTCATAAGTCTAACATAGAAACATAATTACAATAATTTGCTAGCGCTTAAATTTCATTGACAGTAAAAACTATTTGCACCACACTTATTCTCTGCAGATTCTTGTTCTTCTATTTCTTCCTCACCTTCCACTAATATCTTGTTCTAAAACTCTCTTGTCATTAATTTATTTCATTCTGAAAAACTTTGCGTTTTATTCTAGTCTATTAAAATACTATTCACTCTATTTCAATTTATATGACACAACAAATATTTAAAGAGTCAAAGGCATTTTTTTTATCGTAATTTTTTTATATTTCTTTTAAATATTTTTAATTATTAATTATTCGGACTTATAGTACTTTTATATAGTTTTTAAATATGTAAATTTTATTTTAAAAAATTTGAGGGTTCTATATCCGAATACACATCGAGAATTAAATATTTGATCTTCGTACTCCGAATCTTGTCACATAAAATCGAACAATGAGAGTAATTCCTGCTTCTGTGACTTCCATATGCACTAGAACTCCCCCTTCAACTCTTCCATTTGGTTCATGTACTATATAATGGTAATACTAATTAAAACAACTTACGGGTTTCTTCTTTGTGGAATGGACTTGTAGCAACTACGACTTGCATGTGTCACTGGTTGCTGGGAATATTCCTCACAAAGCGGATAGACTCCCTTTATCCACAGCCTACTAATCCTTTCTGAGATGCAAAGATTTCTCATAGAAACCCTAGTCAGTCATATATTTATGGAAAAAATGTGTCTTTTACCATACCCATAATAGTGTATATATATGTAATATAAGTAGGATATAGGATAAGGACAAGCTAATGGGCTAATTAATACCCCATACAGATACAACTGACCCACTAGCAATATTCTAACAGTTCACACTCATCTTTAGGATTGGCCAATTCTCTCCATTTCTCAGTATAATAAGTTCATCTCATTGCAGAAGAGAGAGTCAGAAAGCTATCTCCATTTCTTTAATGTTCTTTCAAAGAGTTGAAGCACAACTAGCTGAAGAGCCAACCGTGTGTAAACCATCTACCAGTTTTTTCTTCATACTCCTCTTCTTATTCTTTACCTTATCCTATGCTGCTCATCCTCACCCTGTTTTTCAGGATGCCACCCTCTGCAATATTCAACACCAGGTAAGTCTTGGGCTAGCAAATTGATGATTTCCGTCGTATATGATTGAGTTGCGAAAATTTTTAAATATGTATTTTTGTATCTTAATCGAATTTTTTTAGTTAAAAAAAATCTCTTTTCTTGTTGTTTGACACAATTAGGAGATTCTTTAGTAGAAATACAAAATGATAATATTGTTGGTCACGTGTCATGTTTATTACAACCTCGTTTAAATATATGCCGGTGTTTAAATGGACACGAATTTTAAAACAACAGGACTTTTGGAACATATCAAAAGTATCCCTACATTGTGTACTCTTAAACACGCATAATATTTTTTATAATTATAAAAGTATGTCATCGTTAAGAGATAAAATAAAAAGTTTAAAGCTAAAAAAAATTCAAATATAGAAAGATATTATATTATTTGCAATATAAGGAGTACTATTGAGCTTGTTCTGACTCTCTTAAGTGGTTATTTGATGCTTTTATTTCGTCATAGGTTGCTGAACCAAAGCAAGTTTGAACGGAATAGAGATGCAAAAGAATTAGCGTAACTAGCCGGCCGATTGTTTCGAGTATTACAACCCCGTTGTCACGACCCCAAACCCTAACCTGTTGTGAGGGCGCCTATCGATGGTACTAGGTAAGCCGAGTTTTCAAAATACTACAATTGCCTCACAAAAATAAACCAAAAGCTTGATATGACAGAGTTTTCATAAAGACAGGAGTTAAACTCAAAATACAACACGGAAAAATAGCCCCAAACATCGGGGTGTCACCATGTCATGAGCATCTAAACAACCAGTCGAAGAAACAGTGTCCACAAGAGTCTGTGTCTAAATGCAAATACAGAAAAGAAAGATAACAAGAAAGGAGAGATAGGGACTGCGAACGTCGGCAGCTACCTCGTGAATCTCTGATACTCAACCACGCACGAGATCAACGTCCTCCGTGACCGGATACACCTGAATCTACACATGAAGTGTAGGGTATAGCGTGAGTACAACCAACTCAGTAAGTAACAAAAACTAAATAAGGAGTTGAGAAGTAGTGACGAGCTATACAATTACCGTTCACTTCAGAAATTTCAGCAATGAAAGTAGACATGATTCAATTTCGAAAAATATAAGTTCAGTCAGTTGTACATTTACTAAGTTCAGATAAACCGGATACAATAATTTTCAGAAGTTCAGAACAATGACATAATTCAGCTAAGTATAACAACAAAGAAAACAAATGCAACCTCTCAAGGTAAGAATCACTCAAGCTCTCAATAGCTCAACACTCAGCTCTCGGCCCTCAATAATCACACTCAATAAGTACATGCGCTCACTGGGGGTGTACGGACTCCGGAGGGGCTCCTTCAGCCCAAGTGCTATATCGCTGCGGCGTACAGCCCGATCCAATCATATAAGTAGCCATAAGGCACGTTGCGGCGTGCAACCCGATCCACAATCCATAAATAGACATAAGGATCGTTGCGGCGTGCAACCCGATCCATATATATTCAGCCCCCAGGCTCGTTGTGGTGTGAAACCCGATCCATATACCTCACATAGCTCACAGCTCAACACTCATGCCCTATCTCAGTCACTAACCTCTTCAGCCTCTCGGGCTCTCAGAAATCATACAAATCAGCCCAAAAGAGATGATAACAAGTATCAACAAGAAAACAAGAGGAAACGGAGATATGACATACAAGTAAAACTGTAACTGAGTACAAGACAGCAAATAGCAGCTAATTCAACAAGTACCCGACCGCTGCGGTTCCCAACAGTAATATCATATGGCCTAAGCATGGTTTCTAACATGAATGGCAGTCAAATTTCTAGAAGACATAGGGAACATGTAATTAACAATAAGCTATTCGACTTTACAGTCTCATCGGACGGACCAAGTCACAATCTCCCACGGTGCACGCCCACACGCCTGTCACCTAGCATGTGCGTCACCTCCAAAACAATCACATCATACCAAAATTCGAGGTTTCATACCCTTAGGACCAGATTTAAGACTGTTACTTACCTCAATCCGAGCAAAACTCTACTCTCATATGCATTTGCCTCGTGAATTGGCCTCCGAACATCTCGAATCTAGCCACAAGTAGTACAATACAATCAATACGGACTAAAGGAATCAATTCCACAAGAAAAATACGAAATTACAAGCCAAAATCCGAAATTGGTCAAAAGCCGGCCTTGAGCCCACGTCTTGAAATCCGACAAAAGTCACAAAACCCGAAAGCCCATTCACTTACGAGTTCACTCGTACCAAAATTATCCAAATCCGATATCAAAATCTCAATCAAATCCCAAAATCTTAGTTGAAGAACTTCTTCCCATTTTCCCCAAATTTTCCACCCAAATGCGAAACTAAAAGATGCAATTAGTGATAGATTAGTGGGATATAACCAAAATCAAGTGAAGAATCGTTACCCAATTGATGTCTCTGAAAATCCATCAAAATCTCGCCCAAATCCGAGCTCTCAAACTCAAGTTTTGATAAAAATGGCCAAACCCTCATTTTTGAAATCTTATATTCTGCCCAGGCAAAACCTTCTTCGCGAAAGCAGCCACACCCTCGCGTTCGCGTATAACAAAATCCCACTGACCAAAATTCCTCCTTCGTGAATACGACACTTGCTACGCGAACACGTAGAACAAATCCTTGGGGTTCCCAGCTGCTCCACTTCCTCTACGCGAACGCGATGTCCTTCTCGCGTTCGCAATGCACTAATCCTCAAACCTTCGCAAACGCGTCCCCATCTTCACGAATGCGAAGAACAACTCCAGCCGGCCTCTTAAATGGCTTACGCGATTGCGATACCTCTCTTGCGAACTCGATGAAGAAAAGTCTGCAAAAAAATACCAAAAAATCTGCTATCTGTCCTAAGTCTGAAATGATCCGTTAACCACCCGAAATCAACCCGAGGCCCCCGGGACCTCAACCAAACATACCTACAAGTCCTAAAACACAATACGAATTTAGTTGAGCCTTCAAAGCACATCAAACAACGTTAAATACACGAATCACCCTCCAATTAAAACTTAATGAACTTTGAAACTTCAAACTTCTACAACCGATGCCGAAACTTATCAAACCACGTCCGATTGACCTCAAATTTTGTACACGAGTCATATTCAACATTACAGACCTACTCCAACTTCCAGAATCAGAATCCGACCCCGATATCAAAAAGTCCACTTCCGGTCAAAATCTCCAAAAATTCGACTTTCGCCATTTCAAGCCTAATTCTACTACGGACCTCCAAATCACATTCCGGATGCGCTCCTAAGTCCAAAATCACCCAACGGAGCTAACGGAACCAACAGAACTCCATTCTGGAGTCGTCTTCATGCAGTTCGGCTATGGTCAAAATTCTAAGACTTAAGCTTCTATTTTAGGGACTAAGTGTCCCAAATCACTCCGAAACCACAACAAAACCTCCCGGCAAGTCTCGTAAGCAGAAAAAGATACGGGGGAGGCAGTAAATAGGGGATCAGGGCTACAATTCTCGAGACGACCGGCCGGGTCGCCACATCCTCCCCAACTTAAACAAATATTTGTCCTCGAACGAGTATAGTGACATACCTGAAATGGTGAAAAGATGAGGATAACTGTTGCGCTTATTATGCTCGGTCTCCCAAGTTGCTTCCTCGACAGGTTGACCCCTCCACTGAACCTTCACAAAAGCAATATTCTTCAACCTCAGCTTTTGAACCTGCCTATCCAAGATCGCCACCGGCTCCTCAACATAAGATAAATCCTTATCCAACTGGACTGAGCTGAAATCCAATACGTGAGACGGATCACCGTGATACTTCCAGAGCATAGAAACATGGAATACTGGATGAACTCATGCTAGACTGGGAGGCAAGGCAAGCTCATAAGCAACCTCCCCAACACGTCGCAACACCTCAAATGGGCCGATAAACCTCGGGCTCAGCTTGCCCTTCTTTCCGAATCTCATAAAACCCTTCATGGGTGACACCCGGAGCAGGACCCGCTCTCCAACCATGAATGCGCAACATTGCGAACCTTCCGATCCGCATAACTTTTTTGTCTGGACTGGGTTGTGCGTATTCTATCCTGAATCACCTTAACCTTCTCCAGAGCATCCTGAACCAAGTCTGTACCCAATAATCTAGCCTCGCCCGACTCGAACAAACCCACTGGAGACCTATATCGCCTACCATACAGAGCCTCATATGGAGCCATTTGGATGCTTGACTAATAACTGTTGTTATAAGCAAACTGCGCTAGAGGCAAGATCAGATCCCACGAACCCCCAAACTCCATCACACACGCAAGGAGCATGTCCTCTAATATCTGAATAGTGCACTCAGATTGTCCGCCCATCTGAGGGTGAAATGTTGTGCTCAACTCCACTCGAGTACCCAACTCATGCTGTACGACCCTCCATAACTGTGATGTAAACTGCGTACCCCGGTCAGAGATGATAAATACTGGAATGCCATGAAGCCTGACGATCTCGCTGATATACACTCGAGGCAGCTGCTCAGAAGAATAGGTAGTCATCACAGGAATGAAATGAGCTGACTTGGTCAGCCTGTCCACAATCACCTAAAATGCATCAAACTTTCGCCGAGTCCGTGAAAACCCAACAACGAAATCCATAGTGATCCGCTTCCATTTCCACTCTAGAATCTCTAACTTCTGAAGCAACCTACCTGGCCGCTGATGCTCATACTTCACCTGCTAGCAATTTAGACACCGGGCCACATACTCCACTATGTCCTTCTTCATTCTCCTCCACAAGTAATGCTGTCTCAAGTCCTGATACATCTTCGCGGCACGCGGATGAATAGAATACCGCGAATTGTGAGCCTCCTAAGAATCAGCTCACGCAAACCATCTATATTGAGCACACATAGCCTGCCTGCATCCTCAATGCACCATCCTCCCCAATAGTGACCTTCTTAGCATCACCATGCTGGACCGTGTCCTTGAGGACAAGCAGATGGAGGTCATCATACTGACGCTCCCTGATACGATCATAAAGAGAAGACCGAGAGACCACACAAGCCAAAACTCGACTCGGCTTAGAAACATCCAATCTAACAAACTGGCTGACTAAGGCCTGAAAATCCAATACCAATGGCCTCTCTGCTTTTGGAAGATATGCTAAGCTCCCCAAACTCTCCGCCCGGCGACTCAAGGCATCGGCCACCAGATTGGCCTTCCCGGGATGGTATAAAATAGTGATATCATAGTCCTTAAAAAGCTCCAACTACCTCCACTGATGCAAGTTAAGATCCTTCTGTTTGAACAAATGCTGCAAACTCCGATGATCAGTGTAAATATCACAATGGACACCGTACATATAGTGCCGCCAAATCTTCAAGGCGTGAACAATAGCTGCTAACTCAAGGTCATGGACAGGATAGTTCTTCTCATGGGGCTTGAACTGGCGTGAAGCATAAGCAATCACTCTACCCTCCTGCATCAGAACACACCCAATACCGATCCGCGAGGCATCACAATACACTGTGTAAGAACCAGAAGCTGATGGTAGAACTAGAACTGGAGCCGTGGTCAAAGCAGTCTTCAGATTTTGAAAGCTCTCCTCGCACTCCTCTGACCACCTGAAAGGAGCACCCTTTTGGGTCAATTTAGTCAAGGGCGATACAATAGATGAGAAACCCTCCACAAAATGACCGTAATAAGAAGCCAAACCGAGAAAGCTCCGAATCTCCGTGGCTGAGGACGGTTTGGGCCAACTCCAAACCGCCTCTATCTTCTTCGGATCCGCCTGAATACCCTCGCTGGATACCATGTGCCCCAAGAACGCCACTGAACTAAGCCAAAACTCACACTTGGAGAACTTTGCATAAAGCTTCTCCTCCCCCAACCGCTGCAACACGATCCTCAAATGGTGGGCATGCTCATCCTGGTTACGAGAGTACACCGGGATATCATCAATGAATATAATAACGAACTAGTCAAGATAAAGCTGAAACACACTATTCATCATATGCATGAACGCTGCTGGGGCATTGGTCAGCCTAAAAGAGATCATAAGGAACTCATAATGGCCATATCGGGTCCTGAAAGTTATCTTAAGAATATATGAGTCCCAAATCTTTAGCTGGTGATACCCAGACCTCAAATCAATCTCGGAGAACACCATCGCTCCCTGAAGCTGGTCAAACAGATCATCAATACGTGGCAAAGGATACTTGTTCTTGACTGTGACCTTGTTCAACTGCCTATAATCAATGCACATTCTCATAGTACCATCCTTCTTCTTTATAAATAGAACTGGTGCACGCCAAAGTGACATACTAGGCCGGATAAACCCCTTATCAAGGAGATCTTGAAGTTGTTCCTTCAATTCCTTCAACTCCGCCGGTGCCATACGATACGGTGGAATAGAAATGGACTGAGTGCCCGGCACCAAATCAATACCGAAATCAATATCCCTATCAGGCGGCATGCCTGGCAGGTCTACAGGAAACATATCTGGGAAATCTCGCACCACCGGAACAGAATCAATAGCAGGGGTCTCTGCACTAACATCCCTCACAAAGGCCAGATAAGATAAACAACCCTTCTCAACCATCTATTGAGCCTTCAAGTATGAAATCACTCTACTGGGAACATAGTTTATAGAGCCGCTCCACTCAACCCTCGACAACCCCCGCATCACCAACATCACGGTCTTAGCATGACAATCTAGAACAACATGACATGGAGACAACCAATCCATACCTAAAATCATATCATAATCGACCATACTAAGCAACAAGAGATCTACTCTGGTCTCCAGACTCCCAATAGTCATCACACATGACCGATATACATGGTTCACAATAATAGTATCATCCACTAGAGTGGATACATGAACAGATGAAATTAGAGACTCAAGGGGCATATCCAAATAATGAGCAAAATACGAGGACACGTATGAAAAAGTGGAACCAGGGTCAAATAATATAGAGGCATCTCTATGGCAAACTGAGACAATACCTGTAATCACAACATCCGAAGCAATGGCATCTGGTCTGGCAGGGAGGGCATAAAAATGGGTCTGGCCACCCCCTGATCAGCCCCCCTCTCGGGTGGCCCCTAGCTGACTGAGCTCCACCCCGAGCTGGCTGAGCGGGTGGTGAAGCAACTGGTGTTGTTGTCATAGACTGGCTCCTCTGTTGAGCTGGACCTCCCACTAGGCGGGTACATTTCCTCCTCATGTGACCAAACTCTCTACACTCATAGCAACTCCCTGGTACCGGTGCTAGGGACTGAAGGGAGCCCCGAGCATCGGGATAACTGGTAGAAGGACTGGCATAAACGAGCCCTGACCCGATGGAGCACGGGACGAACTCTGAGCTGGGAGAGCATTAAGAGATGAATGGCCATGCTGATAACTGTGTGAACCATGGCCAGATGATGCACCATGGTGAACTGGGCGATCCATCTGAGCATGTCTGAAAGGATGACCCCTACCGTGGTGGAACTGACCCCCCAAAAGAACACCGCTAAATCCACCATGTCCACAAGGCCTCTTGGCCTCCCGCTCAATCCGCTCCTGGATGCGAACCATCTCAATCTGACGAGCAATGTCGACAACCTCATCAAAAGTAGCACCAGACACACTCTCTCCGGTCATAAGCAATCGTAGCTGAAAAGTGAGGCCATCTATGAACCTCCTGATCCTCTCCTTGTCTATGGGAACCAACCAAAAAGCATGACGGGCCAAATCAAAAAATCTCATCTCATACTGCGTCACGGATATATCACCCTGACGAAGCTGCTCGAACTGCCTGCGCAGCTCCTTTCTGCGAGACTGAGGCACAAACTTCTCTAGGAATAGACCAGAGAACTGCTTCCAGGTAAGGGGGTGCTGCGCAGACCGGCCTACGCCTCTCATAAGCCTCCCACCAACTAAAGGCTGCCCCAGAGAACTGAAAAGTAGTGAACTAGACCCCATTAGTCTCTAGAATACCTGCTGTATGGAGTATCCTCTGACACCTGTCCAAGAAGCCCTGTATATCCTCTCCCTCGGTACCACTAAAAGATGGAGGTTGGACTCTCCCAAACCTCACCAATCGATGTTGCTCATCATCGGGCATGACATGAACCACATAGTCCTGAGCAGCCACAACCGGCTGGGCTGGTGGTGCTCCCGATGTCTGGAGTCCCTGTACCACCTGCTCTGTTGTGCGGGCGGCAAGAGTCTGAGCACCAACTTCGGCCTGAGAAGTGCCAGCTGCGGCCGAAACAGAGACCGCCTGAGCAAGACTTGTGCACATGGTCAGAATCTAAGCTAAGGCCTCCTGAAGGCCTGGAATCACAATGGGCATAGGTGGTGCATGAGTTGGTCCCATAGGCTCATCCAAAACTGGTGCCTGCTCCTGAACTGGGGGAACTGGTGAATCTACAGGTGTTGCCCTAGCTGTGGTGCGAGTTGCACCTCTGCCCCTACCGTGGCCTCTACTGCGACCTCGACCTCTCGCGGCCTTGACTGATGGTACTGGTGGCTGTCCATCCTGCCCCGTAGCATGCGTCCTCACAATGTTTAAGAGAATATAACAATAGAAATTTAGTTACCAGAATCAAACGATTCGCACAACAAGAATGTGAAATTTCCTAAGGGTTCGGCAGCCTCTCGAAGATAGGTATAGACGTCTCCGTACCAATCCACAAGACTCTACTAAACCTGCTCATGACTCCTGAGACCTATGTAACCTAGGCTTTGATACCAACTTGTCACGACCCCAAACCCTAACATGTTGTGATGGCGCCTATCGATGGTACTAGGAAAGCCGAGTTTTCAAAACACTACAATTGCCTCACAAAAATAAACCAAAAGCTTGATATGACAAAGTTTGCATAAAGACAAGACTTAAACTCAAAATACAACGCGGAAAAATAGCCCCAAACATCGGGGTGTCACCAAGTCATGTGCATATAAACAACCAGTCTAAGAAACAGTGTCCACAAGAGTCTGTGTCTAAATGCCAATACAAAAAAGAAAGATAACAAGAAAGGAGAGACAGGGACTGCGAACGTCGGCAGCTACCTCGTGAATCTCCGATACTTAACCACAAACGAGAGCAACGTCCTTCGTGACCGGATATACCTGGATCTGCACATGAAGTGTAGGGTGTAGCGTGAGTACAACCAACTTAGTAAGTAACAAAAATAAATAAGGAGCTGAGAAGTAGTGACGAGCTATACAATTACCGTTCACTTCAGAAATTTCAGCAATGAAAGTAGACATGATTCAATTCCAGCAAATATAAGTTCAGTCAGTTGAACATTTACTAAATTCATATAAACCGGATACAACATTTTCCAGAAGTTCAGAACAATGACATAATTCAGCTAAGTGCAGCAACAAAGAAAACAAATACAACCTCTCAGGGTAACAATCACTCAAGCTCTCAATATCTCAACACTCGGCTCTCGGCCTTCAATAATCACACTCAATAGGTAACTGCGCTCACTGGGGGTGTACAGACTCAGGAGGGGCTCCTTCAGCCCAAGCGCTATATCGCTACGGCGTGCAGCCCGATCCAATCATATAAGTAGCCATAAGGCTCGTTGCGGCATGCAACCCGATTCACAATCCATAAATAACTATAAGGCCCGTTACGGTATTTAACCCGATCCATATACATTCATCCCTCAGGCTCGTCGCTGCGTGCAACCCGATCCATATACCTCACATAGCTCACAGCTCGGCACTCAGGCCCTATCTTAGTGACTAACCTCTCCAGCCTCTCGGGCTCTCAGAAATCATACAAATCAGCCCAAAAGTGATGATAACAAGTATCAACAAGAAAACAAGAGGAAACAGAGATATGACATGCAAGTAAAACTGTGACTGAGTACAAGACAACAAATATCAACTAATTCAATAAGTACCCGACCGCTGCGGGTTCCAACAGTGATATCATATGGCCTAGGCATATTTTCTAACATGAATGACAGTCAAATTTCTAGAAGACAGAGGGAACATGTAATTAACAATAAGCTATTCGACTTTACAGTCTCACGGGATGGACCAAGTCACAATCCCCCATGGTGAACGTCTACACGCCCGTCACCTAGCATGTGCGTCACCTCCAAAATAATCACATCATACCAAAATCCGAGGTTTCATGCCCTCAGGACCAGATTTAAGACTGTTACTTACCTCAATCCGAGCAAAACTCTACTCCCATATGCCTTTGCCTTGCGAATCGGCCTCCGAACATCTCGAATCTAGTCCTAAGCAGTACCATACAATCAATACGGACTAAAGGAATCAATTCCACAAGAAAAATACAAAATTACAAACCAAAATCCGAAATTAGTCAAAAGCCGGCCCCGGACCTATGTCTCGAAATCCAACAAAAGTCACAAAACCCGAAAGCCCATTCACTTACGAGTTCACTCGTACCAAAATTATCCAAATCTGATATCAAAATCTCAATCAAATCCCAAAATCTTAGTTGAAGAACTTCTTCCCATTTTTCCCAAATTTTCCACCCAAATGCGAAACTAAAAGATGCAATTAGTGATAAATTAGCAGGATATAACCAAAATTAAGTGAAGAATCGTTACCCAATTGATGTCTCTGAAAATCCATCAAAATCTCGCCCAAATCCGAGCTTTCAAAGTCAAGTTTTGATAAAAATGGCCAAACCCTCATTTTTGAAATCTTATATTCTGCCCAGGCAAAACCTTCTTTGCGAAAGCAGCCACACCCTCGCGTTCGCATATAACAAAATCCCACTGACCAAAATTCCTCCTTCGCGAATGCGACACCTGCTACGCGAACACGTAGAACAAATCCTTGGGGTTCCCAGTTGCTCCACTTCCTCTACGCGAACGCGATGTCCTTCTCGCGTTCGCAATGCACTGATCCTCAAACCTTCGCGAACGCGTCCCCATATTCACGAACGCGAAGAACAACTCTAGCTGGCCTCTTAAATTCCTTACGCGATCGCGATACCTCTCTCGCGAACACGATGAAGAAAAGTCTGCAATAAAAACACCAAAAAATATGTTATCTCTCCTAAGTCCGAAATGATCCGTTAACCACCCGAAATTAACTCGAGGCCCCTGGGACCTCAACCAAACATACCTAAAAGTCCTAAAATACCATACAAACTTAGTCGAGCCTTCAAATCACATCAAACAACGCTAAAAATACTAATCACCCTCCAATTCAAACTTAATAAACTTTGAAACTTCAAACTTCTACAACTGATGCCGAAATATATCAAACCAAGTCCGATTAACCTCAAATTTTGCACACAAGTCATATTCAACATTATGGACCTACTCCAACTTCCGAAATCGGAATCTCACCCCGATATCAAAAAGTCCACTTCCAGTCAAATCTCCAAAAATTCGACTTTCGCTATTTCAAGCCTAATTCTACTACGGACCTCCAAATCACATTCTGGACGTGCTCCAAAGTCCAAAATCGCCCAACGGAGCTAACGGAATAGACGAAATTCCATTCCGGAGTGGTATTTACATAGTTTCAGCTACAGTCAAAATCCTAAGACTTAAACTTTCATTTTAGGGACTAAATGTCCCAAATCACTCTGAAACCACAACAAAACCTCCCGACAAGTCTCATAAGCAAAAAAGGATACATGGGAAGCAGTAAATAAGGGATCAAGGCTACAATTATCGAGACGACCGATCGGGTCATCACATCCGTCTCCCCAATTACTACTCAAATTGTGATTTACGTTTGTTATTTGACTTGCCGGGGTAATTTATTTGGGCCCGGTGAGGTTTTGGAATAATTTGGAACACTTAGTTCCAAGGTTTAGAACTTAAGTTGAAAAGGTTGACCGGATATTGACTTATGTGTAACGACCCCGAAAAAGTTTTGCTAAGGAAATTAAGGTTTCGTGGTGCCGAACTAGGCTTACGTGTTTGCGCGGCTCGAACTTTTTGGGTTGAACAATACACTGGTGAGTAAAGGAAAATTTTAAAAAAGAAAAAATACATTTCTGTGGCCCACTATGCGACCACAGAATCACTCTGCGGACCGCATAATGGCCGCAGAGTGAAGTAGGTTAGGCCAAGTTTGGAGATCAGGTTTGCGGCGCATTATGCGACCGCAGACCAGTTCTGCGGTGCATCATGCGACCGTAGAATAGGTATGCGGGTCGCATAATGACCGCAGACTGAAGCAGTTTTGCCTAGTTCCGGAGGGCCTTTTTGCGACCCATTATGCGTGCCGCAGAAGCATTATGTGGTCGCATATGCGACCGCAGAGTGTGTTTTGGAGCTTTATATTTCTGGTTTTATAAACCCAACCCCATTCTTATAAAACACTATTAGGGGTCATTTTGAAGGGTTTCATCTGATATTTTAGAGAGAGGTGAGAGCATCTCAGAGAGATAAAGTGAAGACCTAGTCATTTGTCCATCAATTCTTGTTCAAGGTTTGAAGATTTTACAAGGATCTTGCTAGGGCTTCAAAGAGGTAAGAATTTCTAACCCTAGTATTCAATTTCGAGTTTGGGTAAAGATAGGTGATTAGGAGTATGATTCTTGAGTGTAAGAGTATTATATATACATACACGTACCAATAAGGTTTGTGGAAAGATTGTTGAGTTCAAATGGGTAAAGATTGGGTTGAAAATGGTAAGAATCTTCAAAGAATTTAATTGAAGGTTTGAGGGTCGAGTTGATGTCGGAATTTGGTGAAATCTGTATGGTTGGACTCGTGGTTGGATTGGCGTTTATAGTTTGTAAATTTTGTCGGGTTCTGAGGCATGGGCCCCACGGGCGATATTTGAGTGCAATTTCGGATTTTGTTAGAAAATTAGTATTTTTATATGGAATTATTTCCTTTAATTTGAATTGATTGAATCGAATTAATTGTGACTAGATTCAAGACGTTCAGAGGTCGATTCGCGAGGCAAAGGCTTATTGGAATAAAAAATTGCTCGGATTGAGGTAAGTAACAGTTTTAAATTCGGTCCTGAGGGTATGAAATCCCGAATTTTGTATTATGTGATCGGTTTTGAGGTGACGCACATGCTAGGTGACGGGCGTGTGGGGATGCACCATAGGAATTGTGACTTGGTCAAATTCCATGGAACTGTGTAGTTGAATAACCTGTTGTTATCTGTACATTCTCCATGTAGTAGAAAAATTGAACCACAAATCATGTTTAGATTATGTGTTGGCACTGTAGGGACCCACAAAGGTCGTGTACATGTTGAATTATCTGCTAAATTATTATTTTGTACTCAGTCACAGTTTACTTGTTTATTTTATCTCAGTCCCTATTGTTCATTATTGATGCATCATATCATTGTTGTTTGGGCTAATTTTCATGATTATTGAGAGCCCGAGAGACTGGAGAAATTTATGATTGAGTGAGGCAGAGGTCATGATTGTGAGATATTATACTAAAGCATGTGAGTTGCCCGTGCAGCACGTGAGTTATTTGTGCGGATCCATATATTATACTAAAGTATGTGAGTTGTCCGTGCAGCACGTGAGTTGTCCGTGTGGATCCATATATTATACTATAGCATGTGAGTTGTCAGTGCAACACGTGAGTTGTCCGTGCGGATCCATATATTATCCAATAGTACGTGAGTGTCCGTGCAGATCCAGTTATTGATACTATAGCATGTGAGTTGTCCGTGCAGCACGTGAGTTGTCCGTGTGGATTATAGCGCTTGGGCTGAAGGAGCCCCTTCGGAGTCTGTACACACCCCCAGTGAGCGCAGGTACCTACTGAGTGCGAGTGCTGAGTGAATGGAATGATTGAGTGACTGTGGTCCTGAGAGGATGTATTTGATTTCAATCTTATTGCACTACACTTGTCATATATCCCTGTTCTGGAAAATTTTTAAAAGATATTATCTCTTGTTTCAGTCAAACTTGATATGAAATTACTGTTTGGGCCCTAAATTGTTGAACTTGCAAGCATGCCTACTTTCTTATGTTGGAAATTACCGTAATTGGACTTAGCTGTGAAGCTCATCACTACTTTCAGTTCTTTATTTAGTATTGTTACTTGCTGAGTTGGTTGTACTCATACTACATCCTGCACCTCGTGTGCAGATCTAGGTACTTCCGGACAAGGCGGTTGCTAGTTTTTCAAAGTTTTATCTGTTGGAGACTATCGAGGTAGCTGCTTGACGTCTGCATACATTAACTCTCTTTCCTTTTAGGATTTGTATTGTTCTATAGTTTCAAACAATGTTTTATCAGTCAAACATTGTTATCATTTAGATGCTCGTGTACTCAGTGACACCGGATTTTGGGAATGTATGCTATGTTAGTAATTTATGAATTTTCTATGGAATTCAAATATTATATTTTCAAACATAAAAGAAGTTGTGGTTTATTGAGGTTGTCGGCTTGCCAAGTATTGAGATAGGCGCCATCACGACAGGTTAGGATTTTGGGTCGTGACAATTAGTCAGGACGAAGAATGTTTGGAAAGAAAGACTTTTGCTGCTAATCTTGACTACATTTACACCCAAAATCATAACCCATAAATTAATGTACTTTCTGAGGAAATTAAGAGAATTAAAGTACTTTTATTTCTTGGGTTAGTTGTCGCTGATGTTGAATTTCTTTTCCTGCACTACTTGTTGATTCTCCTATAAAGTACTCTAGCATATAGAACACTTCACCTTTTAAGTTTCTCTTGCTGCTTGATAGATAGATTTCTGTAACTTACCATGTATGAAGAATTCCCCAATCAACACTACATGAAAATCATTTTACAGACTAATTTATTTCATGTCTCAAATTCGTGTCCTGACATCAGTAAGAGTATCTTTACTGTGATGTCACGCTTATCTTGTCGGTAGAGGCCGAGCTAAGATTTTAACAGGACAAATTGGATATTTATCTTCATGTTATTTTACGTTTCAAATTATTATAACTTTAAAATAATGTATTTATAGTATAATATATTTATTAAATTTTTAATTATCTTTTGTATATTCATCTAATAATAATTTAAAAAATATAGGATCGATTGAACCACCACTTTATAATCCACATCCGCAGCAGAAATTAAACAAGGAACGTACCTTCCGCCATTGTTGTTGAAGTATTGTAAGGAATCTCCTTTGAAACCTTTAGCAGAAAACCTAGAGAGCCTTCTAGTCTGTGCCTATCGTAGGATACCAGACTGATAGAGTCACGGGTGTATTTATAGGTAGGCTAGGAACTCTTAGGCAAATACTTTAGCCCTAGGAACGTTTTCATAAAACACGGTTGCCCTAGGGACTCATAATTAATAGTTTCCTTCCATCAAGAAAATTTCTAGATATGCATAACCATAAGAATATTATCTAATAAGGTAATTACTTGGGAGACAAGGTAACTAAATTAATTACCATAATATGTGGGCCACAAAAGTCTCATTAAGAGACGTATAATTCTTATATTCTCCCACTTGGTCCAGATATTATAATCAGATAATCCTTTATGAGTGATAATAATATGGCCATAGACTTTATCACTCTACTAAAAGTTATGCAAAAATCACTTTAGCTACAACATATCATTACATGAATCATGGCGGTCATGCTCTTAAACAAATAATTCCTTTCATGTATTACAATGTACAATATGTTCTGACAAAGTGTCAATAACTTTATGAATGAACTTTATATAAGTCATTCAGAGTCCAACTTTATTGATCCAATGATCACAATATAATACATGAAAAATCAAGTGTGCATTATCATGTATATCAAAATAAATATAATTTCTAGACAAATTGTTAGAGAGCAAAGCAAGACTAAATTGAGCTACTAAGCCTGATATGGGTTACACGATCCTTGAAAATATTAGCCGGCAGACCTTTAGTCATAGGATCAACAATCATCAAAGTAGTACTGACATGCTCAAAACATACATCTTTCTTCTTGGCATAGTCTCTAACCATCAAATACTTTATGTCGATATGTTTGCTTCGACTGCCACTTTTATTATTCTTAGAAAAGAAAACTGCAGCTGAGTTGTCACATGAGATTCTCAATAGCCTTGAAATGGAATCGACAATCCTAAGGCCGGAAATAAAGTTCTTCAACTATAACGCTTGAGATGTAGCTTCATAGTATTCTATAAATTCAGCTTCCATAGTGGATGTCGTAACAATAGTCTACTTGACACTTCTCCAAGATACAACACCTCCAGCAAGAAACAAAATGTATCCTGAGTCTTTGCATCCACCCAAATCAGAGCCTGAATATCAAATCACTTTTAATGAGTCAGAGTATTTGTATGTGAGCTTAAAATCCTTGGTTCCTTGAAAATATCTCAAAACCCTTTTACCAGTTTTCCAATGGTCAAGACCAGGGTTACTTTGATATCTGCCAAGCATTCCTACCGCAAAGGCAATATCTGGTCTAGTGTAGACCTGTGCATACATAAGGCTCTCAACAAGCGAAGCATGGGGAATGCCTTTCATTTGCTCCTCTTCCAATGCATTTTGTGGACATTGATTCAATGAGAATTTTTCACCTTTAATTATGGGTGTTGTTATAGGTGATCAGTTCTTCATCCCGAATCTTTTCAGAATTCTTTCAATGTAGGCCCTTTGAGAAAGTCCAAGTAATCTTTGGGATCTGTCTCTGTGAATCTCTATGCCAATGATATAAGAGGCTTAACCCATATCCTTCATCTCAAAATTCTGGATAAGGAAATGTTTTATCTCGTACAACAACCCCAAATCACTACTTGCAAGCAAAATATCATCCACATATAGGACTAGAAAAATATATTTGCTCCCACTTATCTTAAGGTATATACACTGATCGATGATGTTCTCCGCAAATCCAAATGAAGAAACAACATTATGAATTTAATATACCATTGGCGGGAAGCCTGCTTTAGCCCATAAATTGATTTAATCAACTTGCAAACAAGGTGACTTTTGTCCTTATCACAAAATCCTTCAGGCTGATACACGTATACCTCCTCTTCAAGATCTCCATCCAGGAAAGTTATTTTCATATCCATTTGATGTAACTCTAAATCAAAATTAGCTACTAATGCCATGATTATTCTCAATGAATCCTTCTTTGATACTGGAGAGAAGGTTTCATGGTAATCAATGCCTTCCTTTGAGTAAAACCCTTGGCTACAAGCCTGGCTTTATATCGTTCGATATTACCATATGGGTCTTTTTTAGTTTTAAAAACCCATTTGGAACCTATAGTAGAGGCTACCTTTGGTAATTCGACGAGATTCCAGACTTTATTTTTATCCATAGATTCTAACTCTTCTTTCATGGCATCATACCAAAGTGTGGAGTTTTCTCCACTCATGGATTGTGAAAACGAGCATGGATCATCTTTTAGTCCAATATCATAATCAGACTCTTGGAGATATACAACATAGTCACTAGAAATTGCTGGTTTTCGAACTGTTGAGGATTTTTTTACTCTCACTGGTTTAGACACTTCTTCAGTGGGTTCATGTAAAATGGGTTGATCTTCATGTGGCTCCTCAAGTGGTGGCGGCTCTTAAACTTGTTGTGATTCAGATAATTCATGAGATTTTTTCGAGCAACATTCAAGTTCCCAATAAATAAAGGTACCACAGGTGGTTCCCTTATTTCTTCAAGTTCCATCTTTTGAGTCAAACCACTTCCACTTTCTTCATGTTACTCAAGAAATTTAGCATTTCTAGCCTAAAAATATTTAGGAGAATGAGAAGGACAACTGAACCTAAATCCTTTAGAGTTAATCGCATAGCCTATAAAATAACCGCTTATTGTTCTTTCATCCAACTTCTTTAGTTGTGGATTACAAACCCTCACTTCAGTTGGACATCCCTAAAAGTGTAAATAGTTTAAACTAGATTTCCATCCTTTCCATACCTCAAAAGGTGTCTTGGGTACAACCTGGGATGGAACCCTATTTAAAATATACACAGCGATTTTTAAGGCTTCACTCCATAATATTCTCCACCCCTATTAGATCTTAAAATTTTGATCTGAGCACTAGTTTGTTTCTCTACTTCTGTTTTGTAAACTTTGAAAGCGTCAAGTGCTTCTGATTTATTAAATAGAAAATAGAGATACATATATCTTGAATAGTCATCAATAAGTGAGATAAAATATCTCTCACCATTCAAGCAAGGGGTAGGAAAAGGTTCACAGTTATCTGTATGTATGATCTCAAGCAATTGAGAACTTTTTTTGGCACATTTAGTTGATTTGTTGGTCTGCTTACCCTTTATGCAGTTCACACAAGTCCCAAAGTCAGAAAAGTCAAGAGATTTTAGAACTCCATCATTAATCAACCTTTTGACTCTATCAATAGAGATATGTCCCAATCTCTTGTGCCAAAGACTTGATGAGTTCTCATTTATAATACATCGTTTAGTGCCAATTTATTTGTCATGCAAAGTTAAAACATTGCATTGAAATGTGGGGTTTAGCTCAAGTTTATATAAATTTTCATTCAAATTTTCAAAACCAATAACTTTATTATCTTTCAAAAGTTTCTCAAAAGGATAATGAAAATTCAAATCATATCCACTAATGGATAGTCTTGAAATAGAAATTAAATTTCTAGAATAGTCTGGAACATAAAAAGTATTTTCTAAATCTAAGTGAAAACCATCTTTCAAAATGAGCCTATAAGTCCACGCGCCTTCCACACGTGAATGCGTCCTATTGCCAGAATAGACGTATTGTTCACTTCCTATCGGCTTCCTCTGAGTTAGAAATCCCTGCATAATTTTGGCAATGTGAATTATTGTACTAGAATTAATCCACCATGTATTATCAGAAACTTTAGTAAAATTAGATTCATAACATACAAAGGTAAAATTACCTTTCTTCTCAAGTCATTTCTTATATTTCAGGCAATCCTTCTTCCAGTGTCCCTTTTTCTTACAAAAACGCCAAGCTTCTTTGTCAAAGGTTCTTTTCTTCTTCATGGGAACACTTTTGCATTTATTTTACCATGAGTCACCATATTAATACTTTCAGGTGTCTCATGCTTCCTCCTCTCTTCTTCTTGAACACACATGGTCAAAAGTTCATTGATTGACCATTTATCTTTATGTGTGTTGTAAGAAATCTTGAACGGACCATATTTCGCAGGAAGTGAGTTGAGAATGAAATGCACAAGAAATGTTTCAGACATATCAACCTCAGGGGACTTGAGTTTAGCATCAATATCTCTCATCTCCATAATGTGCTCACGCACTGTACGACTTCTGTCAAAAGTCATACTTGAGAGCCTCTTCATAAGGGTGCTGGCCAATGCTTTGTTAGAGCTTACGAATTGTTCATCAATTGCCTTCATGTAAGCTTTGACCTTATCGATTTTAGGGATAGAACCCCTAATGCTTTGGCTTATGTGGGCTTTTATGAGCATTAAACTTAAGTGATTGGATCGCTCTCGCTGCTCATAATTAGCCTTAGCCACTGGTGTACTTGATTCCGTGGGAATAGGTGGTTCTTCCACACGGAGTACCTGGTCCAGATCCGAGCACCCTAAAGTGAGAAGGACTTTCTCCTTCCATTCAGTATAATTGTCACAAGAAAGCATTGGAATTCGAGGATTCTCATTAGAAATAGCAGTAGGAAAAGCTGTAAAATATGGGTCTATCTCATGAAGACCCGCAGAGTCACATTCAGAACTTCTTGGAAATTACGGACACTTACAATTATTCGAACGTTTCCAAGGACTATGTCAGGCTGACACTATTTCCCTTTTCATTGTTGGGAGAAGCTAAGGAATGGTTGCAAAAGGAGCTCGCGAACTCAATCCACACTTGGGATGATTTAGCAAGGAAATTCCTAATCAAGTTTTTCCCTACTAAGAAGACAAAATCGCTGAGGAGCCAAATTCTTGGGTTCCAACAACGGGATGGCGAGACACTTCGTCAAGCTTGGGAAAGATACAAGAAGCTACTCAGAGACTGCCCGCATCATTGTCAGACTGATGAGGTATTGGGTCACACTTTTGTTGATGGGCTAGACGAGGCATCAAAGATGAATCTTGATTCAGCTTGTGGGGGTAGTTTCATGGCGAGGCCGTATAGTGAAATACAACTCTTGCTAAATAACTTCACTGCTAATGACTATAATTGGCAAGGAGATGGGGACTCAAGAAGAGCAATTAAACAGAAGGCAGCCGGGGTGATTGAGCTTGATGACTTCTCAGCCATGAGAGCAGATATTGCAAAGCTGACAAATAAGATGAACAGAATGACAATGCAACAAACACAACAGATGCAACATGTACATCAAATGTCTATTTGCTGTGAACTATGTGGTGACAGTCATATGAGTGACATGTGCTCCACGAATCCTGAATCTATATACTATGTGGGGCAACAAAATAGAGATCTGATGAATCAGCATGCACAATATGGGAACACTTACAATCTAAATTGGAGGAATCATCCTAACTTCTCATGGGGCAGAAATCAACAGAATCAGAATCAGTATAGGCCTTAAGAAAATTTCAATCAGCCTCAGAAACCACCCCAACAAACAGAAGAGAGTACGAATGACTTGCTAAAAAATTTGTTGCTTGACAATCAACAGCTCAGGACCGATTTCATAAATCTTGAGAGGCAAATGGGGCAGTTAGCAGCAAATCAAAATACTAGACCTACAGGCTCTCTTCCCAGTGATACAGAGAAGAACCCTCAAGTTAATGCAGTTACACTCAGAAACGGGAGGAAACTAGAGGAAGTGCCAAAGAAGAGAAAGGACAAACATATACCTGAGGGGGAGCTGACCCCTAAGGCAATACACGAGTCAAAGAAAAATGATGCAATTTCAGAGCCAATGCAGTCTGCAAGGCCACCACCACCTTTCCCCCCAGAGATTGCAGAAAAAGAATGACGATCGCATGTTTAACAAATTTCTCTCTATGTTGAGTCAGGTTCAATTAAATATTCCATTGGTGGATGTACTTCATGAAATTCCAAAGTATGCTAAGTACATAAAAGATATAGTGGCTCACAAGAAGAAAATTGATAGAGTTTGAGACAGTTGCACTTACTGAGGAGTGCACTTCAAGGGTCCAAAACAAGCTTCCTCAAAAGCAGAAGGATCCTGGTAGCTTCACCATCCCTGTGCGAATCGGTAATATTGATGTGGGTCGTGCTCTTTGTGATTTGGGGGTGAGCATAAATCTGATGCCATTGTCCTTGTTTAAGCAATTAGGTCTGGGAGCTCCAAGACCAATCACTGTGATGTTGTAATTAGCTGATAGGTCCATAGCCTACCCTGAAGGAGTGATTGAAGATGTGCTGCTGCAAATTGGGAAATTTATCTTCCCAGCTAACTTCATTATTCTAGATTTTGAGGCTGATGAACAAGTTCCAATCATATTGGGATGACCTCTCTTGGCTACTGGTGATGCAATAATTAAAGTGAGAGAGGGGAAAATGATTATGAGGGTGGACAACGAGAAAGCAGTCTTTAATGTCTACAAAGCAATCCAACTTCCCCGCCACTATGACGAGCTCTCTATGATATCTGTTGTGGAGGTGGATGAGCAACTTCTTGACACGAGTGTATATCTAGACGACTCTCTAGAAAAAACACTCATGTTGTTTGATAGATTGATTATTGATGATGAGGTTGAGGAGATGATGCATATCCTAGATGCATCATGTGCTTACATGCAAGGAATACACCCGTTTGAGCCCCTGAATAGTCCAAGTGGGCTTCCTCTAAAGCCGTCAATTGAAAAGGCTCCAAAATTGGAGCTTAAACCCCTACCCCCTCACTTTCAATATGCTTATTTGGGTAGTTCTGACACTTTACCTGTTATTGTTTCTTCTCACTTGTCTAAATTTCAGGAAGAAAATCTATTGAGGGTGCTACGTGAGCACAAGCGAGCAATTAGGTGGACAATGTCTAACATTAAAGGCATTAGTCCAACTTTCTGCATGCATAAAATCCTCATGGAGGACGGACACAAGCCAAGTGTAGAGAAACAATGCCGACTAAATCCAATCATGAAAGAGGTGGTAAGAAAAGAAGTGATTAAGTGGCTTGATGCAGGTATTGTATTTCCAATCTCTGATAGCAAATGGGTAAGCCCCGTTCAATGTGTGTCGAAGAAAAGGGGGATGACTGTAGTAGTTAATGAAAATAATGACTTAATTCCTACAAGAACTGTCACTGGATGGAGAATTTGCATAGATTATAGAAAATTGAACAATGCCACCCGGAAACACCACTTTCCCCTCCCTTTTATTGACCAAATGCTTGATAGGTTAGCTGGCCAGGAATACTACTGTTTCCTGAACAGTTATTCGGGGTATAATCAGATTGCTATAGCCCCAGAGGACCAAGAGAAAACTACATTTACGTGTCCTTATGGCACGTATGCGTTCAAGAGAATGCCCTTTGGTCTTTGTAATGCATCTGCGACTTGTCAAAGGTGTATGATGGCTATTTTTACTGACATGGTTGAAAGATTTGTAGAAGTATTCATGGATGATTTTTCTGTGTTTGGATGTTCTTTTGATAATTGTTTAATGAACCTTGATAAAGTGCTTGCTAGGTGTGAAGAGACGAACTTGGTGCTAAATTAGAAAAAGTACCATTTCATGGTACGTGAAGGTATAGTCCTGGGGCACAAGGTGTCCAAAAGTAGTTTGCAGGTGGACAAAGTGAAGGTGGAGGCGATTGAAAAATTGCCCCCACCGACATACGTCAAAGGCATTCGTAGTTTCTTGGGCCATGCAGGTTTTTATCGTTGTTTCATTAAAGATTTTTCGAAAATTTCTTCTCCTTTGTGCAGGCTTCTTGAGAAAGATATCCCCTTCAAGTTTGATGATGCCTGTCTGAAAGCATTTGAGGAGCTGAAGGGAAGGTTGGTGACTGCACCAATTATCATCGCCCCAGATTGAGCGCATCTATTTGAGTTGATGTGCGATGCAAGTGACGTAGTAATCGGAGCTGTTTTGGGGCAAAGGAGGGATAAAATATTTCACTCCATTTATTATGAGAGCAAAACTATGATTCCAGCTCAGATGAATTATACAGTTACTGAAAAAGTGTTACTTGCAGTGGTGTGGGCGTTTGACAAGTTCAGATCCTATCTAGTAGGAACCAAAGTCATCATCTACACAGATCATTCAGCAATCAGATACTTGTTTGAAAAGAAAGACGCCAAGCCGAGGCTGATTCATTGGGTCCTCCTCTTGCAAGAATTTGACTTAGAGATCCGAGATCGAAAAGGGACAGAAAACCAAGTGGCTGATCACTTGTCCAGATTAGAAAGTCGGAACCATGTAGCTGAAGGAGGTTCAATCAAAGAAACATTCCCTGATGAGCAGTTATTAGCAGTCACCTCAGGTGAAGCCCCATGGTATGCGGATTATATGAATTTTATTGCAAGTGGGGTGACGCCACTAGAATTGACACCTGATAATAGAAGAAGATTCTTACATGATGTGAGGCTCTACATGTGGGATGAGCCATTCTTATATAGGCAGTGCGCAGATCAGTTGGTGCGAAGGTGTGTTCCTGAGGAAGAGATGAATGCTATACTGCATGACTGCCATGCTTCGCCATATGGAGGTCATCACGGCGGGGATAGAACCGCCCAAAAAGTGCTACAATCAGGTTTCTATTGGCCAAAATTGTTTAAGGATGCACATGCCTTTGTTAAAAATTGTGATAGATGCCAAAGAACCGGAACTATCACAAGAAAGCACGAGATGCCCTTGCAAAATATTCTGGCAGTAGAGCTTTTTGATGTTTGGGGGATTGATTTCATGGGACCATTCCCATATTCTAATGGGCACAGGTACATCTTGGTGGCGGTCGACTATGTTTCTAAGTGGGTGGAGGCCAGTGCTCTTCCAACTAATGACGCAAAGGTAGTGGTAAGATTTGTAAAGAAGCACATCTTCACACGTTTTGGGACTCCAAGAGTGTTGATAAGCTACGGGGGAACTCACTTTTGTAACAAACTGCTAAATAATGTTCTTGTAAAGTATGGAGTTAAGCACAAGGTTTCCACTGCCTATCATCCCCAAACGAGTGGTCAAGTAGAAGTTTCCAACAGAGAGGTAAAGCAGATTTTGGAGAAAACAGTAAGTGGGAATAGAAAGGACTGGGTCGAGAAGCTGGATGACGCATTATAGGCATATCACACTGCATACAAGACCCCTATAGGTACTTCTCCGTACAGGTTGGTTTATGGGAAGGCATGCCACTTGCCCGTTGAGCTTGAACACAAAGCCTATTGGGCGATTAAAAAGCTAAATATGGAGATGGACTTGGCCGGTGAGAAGAGATTGCTACAACTCAACGAGCTTGATGAATTTCGATTGCATGCGTATGAAAATGCCAAATTGTATAAAGAAAAGACAAAGAGGTGGCATGATAAGCACATCCAACATCGTGAGTTTGAGCCAGGTCAAGAAGTTCTCTTGTTTAATTCGAGGTTAAAGCTTAAATCTCGATGGTCGGGTCCGTTTGAAGTGGTTAGTGTGAAACCTCATGGGGCGGTGGAATTGCATGATACGAGTTCCAATGTGACATTCTTGGTAAATGGCCAGAGAGTAAAACACTATTGGGGTGGTGACATTGCACGTCACAAGACCTCGATGGATTTGGTGGAGGCATGAAGAACGTTTTGCGTCGTGCCGCGACGTTAAATCAGGCGCTTCTTGGGAGGCAACCCAAGCCCTGTCTTTTGTTTTCATAGTTAGTTCATTTTTTTTTAGGAATTAGTTCTTGTATGTATTTATCAAAAAAAAAATGCAGGAATGGGAAAATAGGGTGGATGCGTCTCATCCCTCTCGGCATGAAAAAAAGTGACGGACTAACTGCACAAGGCAGTGAAGTCTGCCCATAGCGTCCATAGCCGCGTCTAAAACAATTTCAGAGAAAGCAGTTGGGACGCGTCGCGTCCAAGCTCGCACGCACAGGTAAGTGTTATATTTTAACACATCACAAGCCTCAACATCCTAAAAATTCCTCTTCCCAGACCCTCCCTCTCATATCACTTGAAACCACCGCAACTCCTCTCCCTTGCACCACCACTGCCTCACCCCAAATGCGACATGTATGTATCTTCTTCCTCGTTCTTTCTTTTTCTTCCCTCTCCTAATTCTCCTCTCTTCTCTCTCTCGCTGGTAGCAACAGCATCCCCGTCCAAAAAAACAATTCTCCTAGGTTAGGTCTTACCAATTTAAATATCACACATGTGATTAAGAGGGGAACTGAAAAAGTTTGAGGCTTGGGGATGTCGTTCCTGTTAGTCGTAATGGTTGCGAGATGATAAACTATAATTCCCTTCATCTCGTTAATTTTGGGAGGGTAGTCGAATTACCCGACTGATAGAAAAACTAGGCAAAGCTGTTGCATACCACATGTTTGACGATTTGCCTGTGAGGTAAATTTAGGCGCCGGCAGAGTCTGAGTAACCGAGCAATACTAGTATATGCTAGTGAATAAGCGCAGGGTCGTTTGTCTTGATTGTGTACAACATTGTCGGAATATTTTGAGCCTATGATAGATTGTCTAAATAAATTGAACATCCGGCACATGCTAGATGTCTTGAATTGTAAAGTGTTACTCGATTTGAATTGTGTGAGTTCTATACGTAATGATATGTCGTGAGAATAAATGTGGGGTCGAGTGAGCTGCAATGTGTAATTGAACATGGTTAGTGAGCGTCGCTCGGATAAACCTCATGTTGTGCATAATGATATCTATAAAGTGCAATACTTATTTGTAAATTTGAAGAGAGTTATCAGATCCCTGCTGAAAGCCATGGGCTATAGTTTCATGAAGTATTGAATGGCATGACTATGCGAATGATTGGTAGTACAAGCTGTTGCACAACTGCTTTATAGCTGAACTTCGTTGTTCTATATGCTAATTGTTGACTTCTTTGCATTGCAGGTACTTAGGTTCATAAATGGCGGCAACGAGCAAATCGTCCAAGCAACAAGACAGAGATAATAACAAGCAACCACCCAAAAAGCCTATCGGAAAGGCAACAGGTGCTCTAAATCCACAGAACAAAAGGAAGCGGACTGAGAAAGAGAAGGAACTGCCGACTAGGCAGTTAATTGATGAATCAGAGCAAGAAGAGGAGGAACCATTAGTAAGGAAGACTATGAAGAGGGGTATTACAACAACATCATTAAATCCGCCAAGCAAAGGGATAGAGATCAGAGAACCTGTGCCGAACCAGATCAAATCCTCCAAGCAGAGTGACCCGAATGATAAAAGGAAGAAGAAGATTACTGCAGAATCTGAGTCCGAGTCTGATTCGGATAATGAGCTTCCACATGTCGACATGAGTGACGAAGATGAGGGTGAACCAGTAGAACGAGCTGCTTGGGAGAAGAACTTTGTTAGTGAAAAGGCATTCCGAGCTTATAATAAGATCCTGGGTTCAAAGAAGTATATTCCAGAAAAGTCAATCAACATTGGAGCACTTAAAAAAAATTACCCAGATTTTCTGCAATCAATTCGAGAGGTGCAACAATGGGGATCTATCTTGAAGGTCCACGGCAAGGCCAACCTCACTATCGTCAGAGAGCTTTATGCCAATTGGCGTCACTCTAGGGGCAGCATTATGAGAGTACGAGGGGTGGATATTAATGTGTCAGCTAAAGCTTTGAATAATTTCTTAGGGGTGCCACACACACTAACGGATAGGTTTGACTCCATATGTAAAGCACCAGATTATGCACACATTAGGTCTGTCCTATGCCCTACCAGGAAGGATGCAAATTGGAAGCATGGGAGTATGGAGTATCATTCTCTGTCCAAGGAATTCATGAGCGCGTTAGCACGTGTGGTTCTAAATTTCATATGCAACCGCCTGATGCCATGCCAACACAAAACTGATGTCCCTCGACACCCAGCACTAGTATTGTATGCTTTATTGGAGGGGATACCGCTCAACTTGGGAGCCATCATGCATGACCAAATGCAGCGCACCAGGATGAACTACAAGTGGAGGTTGTTCTTTGCAAATACCCTATCGGCTTACTTGATAGAGATGGGAGTAATATGGGATAAGGAGAATGACGACATTGAGGCTAAAGCTCCAGGACCATATGATGTTACTCATGTACTAGAGCCGAACAAGGGAAGGTCTTCTAAGCTCACCATTCAACAGTTGTTTGAGCAGATGCAAGCTGCTATGCAAGAAAACAAGGCCGAGTTGATAGTGACTCGTGCAGAGTTGAGTGCCACCAGAGATGAGTTGAGTCAGACTCGTGCGGATCTAAGCCGAGCCTATGCTAAGCAGGACACGATGATGAGGGAGGTATCATTACTCCTCCGTGCTCTGGTTCAACGTGCAGATATAGACATCTCACAGCTGCTTGCATCGTCCACTGCTGGACCATCCACCTCTGCTCCTCCTATAGTCCCTGAGGCTCCACACACTATGCCTACTGAGGCCGTTGTACCACCTGCTACAGACTCAGCTCCAGTTGGTGGTGATAGGACTATGACCGATCTCCTTCGTGAGAATGTTATTGCAAGGCCAGAGGGGGACATGATGAATGCCATGGATGCTGATGCTCTTCCACAGACTGCGGAGGAGCCTTCCACCTTGACTTGAGGGAGTTTCTTCTCACCCTACTTTACTTTATTTATGTGCATTGGGGACAAAGCACGGTTTTAAGTATGGGGTGGGGGATTATTCATATTTTTGTGGATGAATGTACTTAACTGTTATAATTTTTGTTGATTTTGATAATGTTGGGGGCTGTAATATTCACTGGATTAATGGCCTGGAATAGTTAGTAAATTCATCTATATAGAGTAACTCTCAGTCCATTGTTGTGTGTAGTCGTAGTAAGTAGCCTTAAAAAAGAAAAAAATAGAAAATAAAGGACTTTTCCCGACGACGAACTACCTGGACAGTTCTCTCGAGGGATTAAGGTCCTTAGAAAAATACAAAAAGATTTATATTTGATTCTTGAAATTAGTGTTAGTATTAGGAGATTGACAGAAAACTAAAGAAAAGCACAAAAATAGAGTAGTAGCCTTGAGTAGTTAGTAAATTTTCTTTAGGTAGTAATAGTCCCCTGTGATTTTTCTTTGTGCCTCGGTTCTTTTTCATGGGATGTATTTTGAACTGGGTAGTAATTTTTTATTTTTAGAGTAGATTAGGAATTTAGGGAATAAAAGGAGCAAGAATGATGAACCTAGGCGCCCTTGACTTGTTTGATGGTAGCATATTTATGCTTCGGCATGTGTAGTATCTTCTGTATGATTTGAAATTGTTGATGATGCCTTGTTAAATTGGACAACATGTTTTGTGGCGCCTATGTCTCGTTTACATGACTTATGTTCACTTTGTGCTTAATGCTTAATATCTTGTTGCTCCGTGAATACTTACTTTGTTTGAGAGTCGGAATGTGACCGTCCTTAATGACTCATGTGCCATGTGTGGTGAGGCTTTTGTGTAGTCCATGTATTGTACTTGTGTCTAGAACTTTTCTGGTATGTGAATTGAAGCGAAATTTGAGGTGATGCTCGGTTTGAAAAATGATTTTAGGCTTTCTTTGATCTTTTTGAGCTTATTGCTTATCATAAATAAAATTTATCCCTAGTTAACTATTTTGAGCCTATTGACTTTTATTTGGTACCCACATTACAAGCCTATATCCTTTTTATTCTTAATTGATATTGTTTTGATCCTTTTACCTCTTAAAACACTTTAATTGTTAAATGAGAGCTAAAAGAAGTAAAAAAGGACTAAGTGTGGGGTGACTTTTGAGTGAAACCAATGAAAGGAAGAAGGGTGCATTTATTTTGTAAAATACTACACCACTAGCGGAAATTGAAAAAAAAAATAGTTGGGTAAAGAGAGAGTAAAATCTGAAAAAAAAAGAAGAAGAAGGAAAAATAGAAATGAATAAATTGTTGTCTTGTTCTTGCTAGTGGTTATGAACTAAAGTAGTGCTTAAAGAAGAAGAGACTGTTTTTGGGGGTGATATTGTTTGTGAAATTGAAGTGGTGTTGAAGAAAATACGCTTAAAGTAATTTTGTGATATATTAAAGTGCTTAGGAGGGTGAATCACTATTCCTTAAATATATCCTACCCGTCCCTTAGCCCACATTACAATCATGAAAAAGTCCTAATTGATTTTAGATCAAGCGAGCTTATATTAGTAGAGATTTACATTAAGGGCAAGCCTATGGTACCAATTGCATGCATGTGCCTTCTTTATGAGAGTGAGCGATTTTCTTTGATATATGTGAGTCATTAAAATATATTTAATCATGAGATTCCAATGTGTGGATTGAACTTGCTCTCTTGTTCTTGTTGTGAGGGCACATGGTTTCACGAGGGATAGGTAACGTTATTAGACTTCTCTATGATGTTAGGTGTTCAAGTCATGAGTGCATTGTGACATTGAGTCGGTTATTGAGGTTAGGATTGTTGTGAGCATGTTGTCTTTATTTGAATATTTTTAAAGAATGACATAAGTAAAGGGAAGTGTATGTGATGCATATTCTAGAGCCTAATTATTGCAAATAACCATGATCATAGGTGTAGTGTGCTTGAATGATAAGAGCTTAATTTTGTTTCGTCTACTATAGTGATGGTTTGTTCGAGAACGAACAAAGGTTTAAGTGTGGGGTGGTGATGTTGGGCATATTTCGATATGTATTGATGTTACTTTACCAATATTTTAACCGCTTTTTGATGCTATTTGATCTTTAAAATGCCCAACATAGTTTAATTATTGGTTTTATGACTAATTGAGTTGTGTGTAATGATTTAGGGTGTTTGGAGTGCAAAAATATGAAGAAAATATGCTCTAGCTAGAGGAATAGGGGTTGGATGCGTCGCATCCAATCTAGAAAAAAATCAGATTTCATGCACCCTTAGCAGTGAAGTCGGCCCATAACATCCGCCTTAGCATCCACACCTGGGCAAAGCTGAGATGGAGGAACAAAGGGTGGATGCGAAGCATCCACCCAAGCATGCGAAGCTGGGAAGTGGAGGACGAGGTGGATGCGACGCATCCACCCCAGCATCAATCCTTGGACGTGATTTGGATTAGGAATAGGAGAACTTTGGCTATGATAATTGCGAAACAAGGATAAACATACATAAGCTATGAAGTACAATCCATCAAAGGTGAATCGCGTAAAATACCGATTCTAAGTAAATTCTAGACCCTCCTGTGGGCAAAGGTTGCAACCCATGCATAGAATTTACTTTACTTTATTAGATTAGTAAACCAAAACACATAGAAATTAATCCGTACCTGTGGGCATAAGATAATTTTTAATTTAAAGGTTTAATATCTCATTCCAATTAATTTCACCAAAATGGTTATCTCCTTTTAGGGCCGAGTTACCATTTTAATGAGATAACTAGACTAAATAGATGCCATTATAACTTTTAATCACTATTCTTTGTGTGATTAAACAACTTAATTTCTTTTATATCAAGTATTCAAGATGTTGTGGCCACTTCTAAATACATGACATAAAGGTACACTCAAAATGGCATCTTAAAGAATGTTGATTAATTTGAAAATGGGTATAAGCATAGCGTTTCAAAATAAAGTTGAAACAGAGACTTGTAAATAATTAAATAAACCGTAACCCACGTGTTTAGATCACAACTATAGATCTAATTCATTAGGCAACATGTATAGAAAAGTCAGAGGAGTCAATGTTCATGTGCATCTTTATCTCAAAAAAAAAAAAACTTTATTGAATCACCCTTCTTTAACACAGGTAAATGTACTTCACCAAAATCCTTGTCAAAATCAAAAACGAAATCTTAAATCAAGAGCCAAATTTCACAAAGGCTGCCGTAGCTTATTATAAATATAAGTAACGGCTAGTTGCATTATAAATCTAAATAGCATGCACTGTGACGGGAGATATCAAGTTAAACAATTATAGTTTAACTAATTCTGTTATACCAAGACAGATCTGAGTCGCCAATAATTATCAAACATGAGACACCTTCAATTATTTATGATATAAACTTTAAAACCCCAGATCTTGTTAAGTATTCATAAAACAGTAGGCGTTTTCACATGTTATGAATTGGCGTCACATAGGATATATCAAAATAAAGAGTACCAATGCAATTTAGAGCAATTAAATTCGTCTGCCTAAGCAATCCGTTAATGGTAAATTTCATGTCTTTGAAGACAAAGTGGACTTTTACGGCTCAAGTAGCAAAACAAAAGATGATATTTCCAAACAAGGAAATATGCATATTGTTGCGACCAAACACACTCACGCAAGTATACGTGGTCGTCAAGTAATATAGTAGTGAGTAGAGTATCATTCCCACGAAAATTTATGATTAACTTTTGACTAAAGTATCATTCCCACGAAGACTTATGATTAACTTTTGACTAACTCAAACTCAAATAACTTATCGATTCAAGCGATTTCTCATAAAATAGATAATTTTCTAATTTACTACCTAAAAACTATCAAGTAATGAAATACTAAAGATCAACCACAACACTTAAATAATTTCGAATAACAATCAATAGAAAATAATATTCCAGGGTCACGGGTTATCTAACAATCATATTGCATTCTTAGTTTAAAATAACTAATTGATTTATCTGGATTGTTGATTGACAGGGTTGATATTACTCATAAGAATCTGCCGAGTTCTTACTCGCCTATTCAAGCTAACTTAATGCCTATATATCTATGGAATTAAGATTAACAAGAATGCATTTACACTTCCTGTATTTCAACCGAGCAAGATAATTAGGTATATTTCTATCATAATTGCGAATCCGTTCCCCGATGCCCGAGTTCAAGAACTAGCTTTATTTAATTCTATATACAATCTACAATTCCCACTTTCGAGTTCAACTCTAGATTCGTAAATAGTAATTCACTGTTAGCTACTCAGCAAATTAATTAAAAACATAATTAAATAAACAACCCAATATGATAAAATCAACTTTGTCAAATTAAACTTCAAACGTCAACCTTCATGTATATCCATGACCCTAGAATAATAGGGTTCTTAGCCACTCATGTTCATGCAATCATCAAAAAATTCACAATAGTGCATAAAAATCAATAAAAGAAGGAAAAATAAATCACTCAAGATGAATTATGTGGTTCATAAGCTTTGTCGTGGCTTTTTCCCCCTTCCCAATATGTTAGATGACCTAAAAGAGGCATTTTTGGCTTATATATTGCGTACAAAAGTTGCCCTGTGGACTGAATCAGTTGTACCATGTACTGTTTGAGTTCAAAATGCCCCGTGATATCAGGCTTCATGATAGCCTGAGTCATATTAGCAAGATTGGGCCTTGCGGCTTCTATCACCGGACGCTCCTCATTACCTGCCATCTCTATTGGCTGTGGTTGAACTACGATATCCAACTCTCTTTCTATTCTCGTTCTAGCTTCGACTTCCTTTCTCACTCTATGAAGTGTTCGTTCAATTTCTGGATCAAAAGGAAGGAGGTTGTTTGCACTTCTACTCCTCCGCATTAAAGAGAAGATCTTGCGTTAACACAAACAAGGCAAACTGAAAATTAAAACTTGAACAAATAAGTAATAAAAGCTTAACTCAGTCAAGTAGCTAATTACTAGATCCCCAGCAACGGCGCCAAAAACTTGTTGCGACCAAACACACTCATGCAAGTATACGTGATTGTCAAGTAATATAGTAATGAGTAGAGTATCGTTCCCACGAAGACTTATGATTAACTGTTGACTAACTCAAACTCAAATAATTTATCTATTCAAGTGATTTCTCACAAAATAGATAATTTTCTAATTTACTACCTAAAAATTATCAAGTAATGAAATACTAAAGATCAACCACAACACTTAAATGATTTCGAATAACAATCAATATGAGATAATATTCCAGGGTCACGGGTTATATAATAATCATGTTGCATTCTTAGCTTAAAATAACTAATTGATTTATCTGGATTGTTGATTGACAGGGTTGATATTACTCATAAGAATCTGTCGAGTTCTTACTCGCCTATTCAAGCTAACTTAATGCCTATATGTCTATGGAATTAAGATTAACAAGAATGCATATACACTTCCTGTATTTCAACCGAGAAAGACAATTAGGTATATTTCTATCCTAATTGCGAATCTGTTCCCCGATGCCCGGGTTCAGGAACTTGCTTTATTTAATTCTATATGCAATCTAGAATTCTCACTTTCGAGTTCAACTCTAGATTCGTAGATAGTAATTCACTGTTACCTACTCAGCAAATTAATTTAAAACGGAATTAAATAAATACCCCAATATGATAAAATCAACTTTGTCAAATTAAACTTCAAACGTCAACATTCATGTATACCCATGACCCTAGAATAATAGGGTTCTTAGCCACTCATGTTCATGCAATCATCAAAAAATTCACAAGAGTGCATAAAAATCATTAAAAGAAGAAAAAATAAGAACTCAAGATGAATTCTGTGGTTCCCAAGCTTTGTCGTGGCTTTTTTCCCCTTCCCAATATGTTAGATGACCTTAAAGAGGTGTTTTTGGCTTATATATTGCGTATAAAAGTCGTGGGCCAAAGTTCTCCTATTCCTAATCCAAATCACGTCCACGGATTGATGCTGGGGTGGATGCATCGCATCCACCTCGTCCTCCACTTCCCAGCTTCGCATGCTAGGGTGGATGCTTCGCATCCACCCTTTGTTCCTCCATCTCAGTTTTGCCCAGGTGCGGATGCTATGGCCCGACTTCACTGCTAAGGGTGCATGAAATCTGATTTTTTTCTAGATTGGATGCGACGCATCTAACACCTCTTCCTCTAGCTAGAGCACCTTTTCTTCATATTTTTGCACTCCAAATACCCTAAATCATCACACACAACTCAATTAGTCATAAAACCAATAATTAAACCATGTTGGGCATTTTAAAGATCAAATAGCATAAAAAAACGGTTAAAATATGGGTAAAGTAACATCAACACATATCGAAATATGCCCAACATCACATATCGCTTCAATACAACGGCGGTACTCCTTAGACGCAAAGATTCATTCAAATTAAATAAAACAAACAACGTCGACCTTAAGCAGCCATAAACAGAAAACATCTTTCACATTATTTCAAGCAGAATATAGTACTGAACAATACGGCTAAAAGAAGGCTCTGATACCACGATGTAGTATTTAAACACATACCTAGAACTAATATAGCGGAAATTAAATAAGGAGCGTATCTTCAGCCATTATTATTCAAGCATTGTAGAAAATCGCCTTAGGAAAACTTCGAAGAAAGCCTACTAGCCTACTAGCCTATGCTTATCGTAGGATGCCACACTGATAGAGTCACAAGCGTATTTATAGGTAGGCTAAGGGCTCTTAGGCAAATACTTTTGCTGTAGGAACTTTTCCATAAAATACGATTGCCTTAGGGACTCATAATTAATAGTTTCCTTCTATCAAGGAAACTTCTAGATATGCATAACCATAAGAATATTATCTAATAATGTAATTACTTGGGAGACAAGGTAATTAAATTAATTACCATAATATGTGAGCCACAAAAGTCTCATTAAAGAGACGTATGATTCTTACATTCTCCCACTTGGTTCACATATTATAATCAGGCCTCCTAGGATTGCGAAGTATAACGGATTGGTGATAAGGGATATTAATTTCGGAATAAAATACGAGATTATTTTATGCTGCAATTGATTGTGAATATTAAATTAATCTCGAGAATTATTTTGTACTAAACATATATAAAAAAAAAATAGGATAGCTATTCAATAAATATCATTATCTATTGTATCCCACCAACCAAGCTATAGGTATGAAGAGTGAATAATACCATCCCTAATTAAATTGCATGATTATAAGTAGAATTGGACCTTAGCTTAAATGGGAAGGAACTGCATGAATTAATCAGAAAGTTAAAAGAGCTACGCGATGTTTATGGCGGTGGTACTTGACAGCATAAGTTATAATATCGGTACTACATTTTCACTACACTTGTTGTAGATTATATCAGATCACACAATTCAAGATTTCCTGCCACATCTTGAACATGCAATACACGTACGTATAATTATTTCCTGCTATTTAATTTATTTGATAATATTTAACTTGACATGATGTTTAGAAAAATTAAAAAAATTTAACACTTATGGTCTAAAATGATATCGTAATAATTGTAGCTATTAGATTTTTTGAAACTTATGAACTTAAATATGATATAATAATATTTGTATTAATATAAAAGTTTTTTGTTAAAATAATATAATTTAATGTGTCTTCTTTTTGTGCCGATAAATAAGAAAATAGTGTAAAAAATATTAAATGGAGGGAATAATTTTTAAAATTTATGTTGTTAAAAGTAATAAATCGATAGTAAATATAAGTTAAATCCTGTTAATGATTGCATTCACATCATTAGTGTAACGCTCGCCACTTGCATTGCTATTCTTCTACACATTGTCATCCCGTGACAGAGGCGGATGCAGTGCGTTAGTTATGGGTTCGACTGAACCCATAATTTTCAAGAATGAATAAAAATTTATGTATAAAAATTCATTAAAATTATAAAAATAATAAATTTGAACTCATAACTTTAAAAATATAATGAGTTCAATGTAAATATAACTTTAATAACTTTAATAATTTGTAAATTTTTAACAAATTCAAAACAAATACATGATTTGAAAAAAAATTAATGAATTCGGCAGAACCAGCTCCAGCTCCACCACTGAATAAGAAAACAAAAACAAAAAGAAAGAAGATTGCATAAATATCACGTTCTTTCTTTTCCTTTTTCTTTTGGACGAATGAGGCAATCAGCTGCAGTTTCTATTCTGCCACAAATGGAAGACCACACAACAAGCAATAAAATTGTATATTTTATTTTTTAATTTATGTACGACAGTATCAAAATGGGATGGAGCTAGAAGCCCATATAAGAGTTCTGTCAAATTCAAACTTTTGCTAAAACAAACAGTTTATTTGTGTTAAAAAGTTTATTAAATCCAAAACTTGAAACTTTGTTCTAAAATCCAAAATTCATGAAGTTAGAAATTCGGGCACCGACTTTGATATCAAATCACCAAAAAAATATCTATAAAAAGGAAAATTTATAATCTTGAAACTAAATGCAGGTTAATTATATGCCATAATAAGTAAAGATAATCTGATATAAAAAAGTTCTTTATGTTGTCGGTATATATCAATTAAACTCAACATCAAAATGCTTGATCGTTTGTCAAAATAGAGACTAAACAAAGACTAGTCCTCCTTTGTTAGTTTGGTTTCTACCGCAGAAGTTAGGACTTACATCCTCTAGGGTTTGGGAAGAATTAGCACCTTTTATTGAATGAGTTTCTTTTACCTCCATTCCCTGTTTCTTAAGTACTTGACCATTATGTAAAATTTGAGTTATATCTGGGATATGATTGCGTAACCTGATGGATTGTGATGCAAGAAGAAACTTCGTGATGAAGCACTGATAATAGAGAATGATGCAAATTCTTCATAGTATATTATCAGAACCACGTGGAGAAGAGCAAATTATTTTATCTTGTGGCAGTTAATGCTTTTAAAACTGCTTTCTTGAGCCACATCCCTCGTCCAAAAATAGACAATTACACCATATTTTGAACGCCATTCCTTCTGCTGCTTCTATGCAACTCCTTGCGGTTATCCTAATTTTCTCTAATTAGTTTACTCTATTATGTATTTTTATAACGGTGTTCGGATCAACTTGTGTGCACCGAACTATCCAACCGGTTTATCGGTCAACAAGCATAGGAACCAAGTAACTGTACCGCTGAGGCTTAGAAAGATATCGGAATAGGTCATCAACCTTTTCTAGCTAGTTTTCTTCTCCTGTTTCCTTTTACGTGCACGTCAGTGAGGCATACACTTGAATGCCATTCTTTTCATGTTATGGATGGAGAATCCATGTGATTAAAAATCACAATCAATCACTAAGAAAGCATAGGTATGGTATAGCAAAGCATGCGCCTTTTTGTAATTTGTACTACTATTAGGAGGAAGTTATTTAAGTTTCGAACATCAGAGCTGAACTTGAATTAATATATTGTGTCACTGAAAATTGAATTAACATAGTCACTGAAAATTTTATTTTATTTTTTAATAAAAAATCCACAATCCTTTAGCAGGCTACAAATATTAGCAGCATACAACGTTAAGTGATATGATCCAGAAATTATTGAGATGATTTCTTTTAGTTGTTAATTCCAGTATTAGATGTAAAATCCAGCTGTCAAGTTAGTTAGAAAGTAGTTAGCACATGTGAGATTCCTAGAGTTAGTTATAACTAATTTTTCCTCCCTTTTTCTCTTTCTGTTTTTTTCCAAAGTAGATATAAGGCGTGCAGATAATTGTGATGTTTAGGGAATTGATTTTCCATCAATAATATCTTCTCTTCTTCTCTCTCTAAACATAGAACTCAGCTCGAGTACTGTAGAATTCTGTTCAAGAGCAATTATGTGACCTTGCTCTTTAGGATTTCTCACTTCTTCTTTGAATTTTTCTTTAGCTGCTATCATTAAGAGTTCAATCAGTATTTTTGTCCAGTGAGGCCTTCTAATGAAACCTACATCTTTGGAGCCTAATTTATTGCTTATTTTGGTTCAATGCTGCAGCTAGGTCCAGTAGATGGGATTATTGAAAAGTTCCTGTTTCTTTGGTAGAATTACTTGAATCACTGCATCGAAATGTGCATCTTGAAAAGAGATTCAGGAGCTGATACCACCCTTCTTTTTCAGTAGCTGATCATGTAGAAAAAATAGTGGGGCCGGTCGGACATATTACAGAAAGTAAATATCTTGACAATATTTGCTTGCTCGGTATGGTAGAAGCCTCAAGATTCTCAATGACTACGGAATACCTTTACAACAGAATGCAAAAGTAACAAGAGTTCCTGCGGCGATGTATGGCCACCAGCATGTCTCTCATTTTAGTTTCAAGGCCAGGGTTAGTCAAGAGAGAAAAGATTTCATCATTGGCGTTGACATTCATTATCTTGTCAAGATAAACAGTCCTACAAGACTACAACTACGTAACAGAATGCTCACGATATTTGTTATGGAATTTGTTTCCCGTCGATAGTGCAAAGAACTCAGTATGCCAAAAACTTGCATTATCCCAGTAAGGCAGAATTAATGTCTGAAAAAATCCGTAGCTGCTTTAATTTGTCCTTATGATGTTCCGCAGTTACAGAGCATGTGACGCACTATTTGTTTTTAAAAAGCATAGAAAAAAGAATAAGTAGACAAAAGTAAGGAGTTGCAGAGGATACAAGCAGCTACTACGATTTGCTACAATTTCCAACGTTAGAAGTTTTGAAGTTACTAGATTCTGCCAACTTTGGCATTTAGGATTGAGAGAAACTGCCATACCAAATATAATCAAAACAAACTAGTAATTGTTCATCTCGTATTCTGTGTACATAATTACAGTTTTAGAATCCTTAGCGCAGAGCGCAAAGTTGTTGTGAACTCAACGAGTCACTCGGTGGAAGATATATTTTGGAATTTGGAAAATTATGTATGGGACCCATTTTGAGCTTAGGCGGGTGCTCATTGTGTGAAGGTGCAGCGTGGAGAAACTAGTTATAAATATAGTAGATGGCGTAGTACATTTTTATGCGAAAGTTGTCAAGTGTTAGCTCTGTGTCTCATCTCATCCCCAATTATGTATCAGTCTATTCCTCATCTCCATTCTTCTTAGATTTCTGTTGCATTGTCCTTATTATCATTAGCAATTACTTTGTAATTCCCATTAGTATTAGAGTTAATACAGTTAGTTGGTTTGGTATATTATCTGGGTTGTTTCAATGGTGCTTTCATCCAGAGGTCTGGAGGAACAAATATTTCGAACTATCGATTATTCAGTTAAGATCGTGAAGGATTCGTGGGCGAAGGATATCGCCAAAATTAATTCATTATTATATGAGTTGGTTGAAAACCTTACAACGAGTAAGCCTACTTCGGTGGAATTCCGACGATTTAGTGGCGAGGATCCAGAGTTATGGATTTCTCAAACTGAACGCTACTTTGAATTTTACGGCACATCAGACAATAACAAATTATTACGCGTGTTTATTTAACTAGAAGGTGAGGCGTTGGAGTAGTTACGATGGCTTCTCCGGAACAAGCAATTGACGGATTGGGAACACTTTGTTGCAAAGGTGCAAATTCATTTTCGTAAACAGCATCTCGAATCGCCGGAAGATCACATGGCTACAGTCAAGGATTATTCTACTGAAATTGAAGAACAGATGTTCGACAATATGTCACATGGATGTTGTTGTTCCAAGGTATTTGCTACTAAGCGATCCGATATTGAAGTCCTTACTGATACAACGGAATCTGGTTTAAACAATGCAAAATCAAAAGAGGTCCAGGTGTTTGATGAAGGCTCTCAAGGAAATGGCAACACGCACGAGTCTCATTCTGAGACCTTTCAAACCGAGGTTACTACTAAGGTTCTAGTTAATCATATCGGTATTTCTTCAAACTCTGTTCCCATTACTTCTTTAGTGGTTTTAACTTGTTACAATTGTAATGTGACTAAACTACTGGAACCTAAAAATAAAGAGAAGGAAAATGCAAGAGACAATGCAGCTCAGGTTTTTGAAATTTCTCCTCTAAGGGATGAAACTGGTTGCCAGATTCCTTTTACTAGCCAAGGATCTATCATGTCAAATACTATTGGGAGGTTTACTGGAATAGAATTTCCATTTGCTGGTGCTGCTCAAAATATATTGGGGCACCACCATAATTCAGGCTTACACATATGCAATTGGGTTGATACTGGACAGGAGCACATTTTTACCGGTTTGTTGATGTCTTTACCGAGAGAGACTGTTAGGGAGCAGCAAGTACATGGGGTGCTCGAGGCTTTTGCTGACGGATATTCCAAGCAGTTGAGATTTCGAGTCATTGCTCACTGTTACAATGCCTGCAAAAAGCTAGGTACAATGCCACAGTTAATTCAAAATCGTGAGAAGCATGAAATCTTCACATAGCAAACTGATCTCACATTGCATGCACATGCTAAACACTCTGGTGAACCACACCTATTTCATGGCACAGTTTACTTTGATTACATGGGCGGCGACTACAAGCCTCAGTTTCAACTTGGTGCATAATTTGGAAGAAAAGAGACTAGAACAGCTTTCCTCAGAATAGGTTTGCACCCCTTCACATTAATCATTTCAAGTAGCGGCATTTTATTCCACACCCAGACGCATGATGTTTTTGTGAATGCAAAACAATATAAGAGGCCAGTTTGTGCATTAGCCGTGCATAAGAATGAATTCTTTCTTGTTGGTGGAAAAATTCAGAAGAGGGTGGTGCGATGTTGGTATTCTCAGAAATCAGTTACCTTGCAGCAAGCTTTTGACCGAGGTAGAGTTCACCAAGAAACAAAAATTTATCTCTTTTAGGGCAGTGAAGATCATAACCCTGCGCAACTTCAATTTAAAGGAAGGTACCATGCCCAACAAGCTCTTCCATCAAGATATTTGGCTGAAGATCGAGAGTCAATATGGCATTGTGATAAGTTATTCATTGTGCTGAGTAATGGTCGTGGCTGCACATATGATTCTGTTACGCTGCTATCTCGATCCAAATTATTAAGTGCTCCTGCTGTGGTTATTATTGAGACCTCTGAAAATGCTTGGTTGACATCAGCTTATCTTTACCTAGAAAAAAGGGATGTGCGCAACTATGTTTGCTTGGCAGTTATTATTGAGGGTCGGCCCTATGCTAGATATTTTACAGTTGGTTCCTTGGACATGCTTACTGGATTTGGCGAAGGACTAGGTAGTGGTATCATCTTCTTGGTTCCAGAACGAAATTTAAGGAATTCGCTACTGTATTTTTGTTTACATGTTGCTCCTGATGTTTGGCTCTATGTTCGTAGATCATGTGCCAATTCTTTTGTTTTTTCAACCAGTGTTTTGGATGTTGGCCTTGCAATTGAGGATGCACATACAGCTTTTGCCACAGAATTTGCTTCTGATGCGAGAGAGTATGTTCCATTTCCTAAAGAAGAGTTTCCCATAAAGAAAGAGACAGTCCTAAAGAGTCACTCGGTGGAAGATATATTTCGGAATTTAGAAAATTATGTGTGGGATCCATTTTGAACTTAGGCAGGCGCTTAGTGCGTGAAGGTGCAGCGTGGAGAAACTAGTTATAAATATAGTAGATGGCGTAGTGCATTTTTACGCGGAAGTTGTCAAGTGTTAGCTCTGTGTCTCATCTCATCCCCAATTCTTTATCAGTCTATTCCTCATCTCCATTCTTCTTAGATTTCTGTTGCATTGTCTTTATTATCATTAGTAATTATTTTGTAATTTCCATTAGTGTTAGAGTTAATACAATTAGTTGGTTTGGTATATTATCTGGATTGTTTCAAAAGTGCAGAGTCTAGAACCAAAATATCTATTCACGGCACAAAAAGAAATGAGTGGGAGGAAAATTATATTCAAAATCTTACATTGGCTCAAGTGACCGCAATATAATCAACAGCCATCCAGCCACTAGGCTCTTTGCTATCAGGGGTACAGACGTTTACTTTACTGGATCCAATCTGATCGACAAAGTTAGAACCTTTTGACAAGTTGGTGGAGCTTTTTCTCAATTGAACCCAATGTCGAGAGTCCTTATCAGAACTGTAATTTACTTTCTTGAAATTTGCAGGCACATCTGTAAACATATAAATTTTATTAGATTTAAATCCATAAAATAATTTGGACCATATTAAATTCAAGACATTAGTCCAAACAAGTATTGTGGCTAATAAATTGGGTTAATTATATATGTGTTAGGTCCATTTAATTAGACTATAAATTAAATGATAAGCCCGCTTCGTTAGCCCAAGGTCCAAATGGCTATTAGCCCCTCTTACAGCCCATGCTCATGCCATGTGTCAAGTGATGTAGCAATCCAAATCAAAAGAACGAGCCAACAAATGCCACGTGTCAAATGATATAGCAATCCAAACCAAATAAATGAACCAATGAAATCATGCCATGTGTCAAGAAAGGGTGGCATACCAAGTTAAATCAACAACCAATAGAGTTGTGCCAAGTGTCTAGATGATATTGGTCAGTTCAAATGGACCAATCAAATTGCAGAGCCACACCACTCCCTACAACTATAAATAGAGGTCTTCATAAAGCTAGAAGACACTAGAAGTGATAACAAGAAGCAAGCAGTGAGCTCGAAGTTCAAGTACTCAAGCACTCAAGCTACAAGTTCAAGTTCAAGTTCAAGATCAAGAACGAAGCCAAATCAAATACCAAGGCATTCAAGATCAAATTACTTGTTCGTGATCAAATCCAAATTCAAGTTCAAGAAGGAGATTCAAGATCAAGCTTTACAAGCCCTTGAATCAGAAATTAAAATCAAGCTTATCAAGATAATTTACATTCTTGAAAAATTAGAGGAATACCATAGAGATTGTAACACTCATCATTTACTGAAATCAAATACTATATTTGTTGCGCAATTTTTTAGTCTTGATTATTTATTTTTCTCGACGCGAAAATTTGTTGTTACAAATTTCTGACACGCCCAGTGGGACCATCTCTACCTCTCATCTCTTCAAATTACCAAATTTTAAGAACACAGAAATGGCTCCTAAGAAGATCAACTTCAAACTCACTGCTGCTAAGGCTACGTATTTCAAGTTTTCATCTGATGTGGAAAACTTGTTGGATGCTACTATGGAAAGCATAGAACCTGTCACTAGGAACAAGTCAAACTTGCTGGGACAACAAGCATTTCAAATGACGTCTGCATCAGTTCCTATCTTTGATTTTCGATCCTCAAAGGGGGCAAGATCATTTCCAACTGAATTGGAAGAAGGAGCGAACATTACTGAAATCGTTGAGTGGCATTGGCTCTACTTAGCCCATCCAGATCTAAGAATCTCATCACACAGGATGATGATGATGTCTTGATCACTGGATCTGCTCCAAGCACTTCACGTGAGTTGTTCCACTCAAAGTATGGTGTAAGAGAAAATCCATACTTTGCTCCACCATCCACGATAGTTATCCAAGCAATGGTGACTAACACTTCAACTGTTGAAGAACAACTCGCAAATTTAACAAAGGCAATTGAGGGGTTGACGAAGCATATGCAAGATCAAGATAATCAAATTGTCAAGCTGACAGATAGAGTTGAAAGCATGATGGAGGGAGATTCAAGTCATGCACCTGGAAAGCTCCCTATGATGCAAGGTAAAGGAGACTCATCTGCAAGGCAGAGAACGACTCCTAAAGAATTTCAGATTTCATCTGATGGGGTTATTCCCATTGACCAATTGAAAGACTTCATTATGGGAACCATCAAAGATAAGTACGATTTTACTGCCAAGTCTTCTCTCACATATGAGAAGCCATACACTGCGAGAATTGATAGTTTGAAGATGCCTACAGGTTATCAACCCCCAAAATTTCAACAATTCGATGGTAAAGGAAATCCAAAGAAACACATTGCACACTTCGTCGAAACTTGTAATAATGCTGGAACCTATGGAGATTATCTTGTCAAGCAGTTTGTCCGTTCCTTAAAAGGAAATGCTTTTGATTGGTACACTGATCTCGAGGCTGGTTTCATCGATAGATAGGAGCAACTTGAACATGAACATGAATTTCTCAATCGCTTATATAGCACAATGCGAACTGTAAGCATGATTGAACTCACAAACACATGTCAATTGAAGGATGAACCAGTTGTTGATTTCATAAATCGATGGAGGAATGCAAGCCTCAACTGCAAAGACAAACTTAGTGAAGCTTCTGGAATAGAAATATGTATCCAAGGAATGTATTGGGGACTTCGCAACATCCTACAGGGTATCAAGCCTAAGTCTTTTGAAGAATTGGCTATACGTGCTCATGATATGGAGTTAAGCATGTCTTCAAGTGGAAATCAAGGGCCACTAGTTTATGAACCTCGCAAAGTGAAGGATAAACAAGAAATAAAGAAAGTAGGCAAGTTTTTGCCGAAGTCTGAGAGCAAGGAATCAATGAATGTTAATGCCTCACCATTAAAGGTCACAACAAAAGTGAGTAAGAAGCAAAGTGTGAAGACAACGTCCTTACAGGATAAAGTTGGCCAAAAATTAACTCTGAAGGAAATGCAAGCGAAAGAATATCCATTCTTGGACTCTGATGTTCCAGCAATTTTTGAAGAACTCCTTGAGTTGAAACTCATTGAGTTACCTGAAATGAAGCGGCCAGACGAAGCTGGAAGGATGAATGATCCAAATTATTGCAAGTACCATCGGTTGATTGGCCACCCTATTGAAAAGTGCTTTATCTTCAAGGACAAAGTCATGGACTTGGTCGTTGAAGGAAAAATCTTGCTTGAGAATGAGAAGGAAAGTTCGAATCAAGTCTCTATCGTTTTTGGTTCACTTGATCCCGTTGTCCTTTGCAATTTTGTTGAAGTACATGAATGAGATGGTGTCCAAATTGCATCATCACCAAATATGATTAAATTTGGTGACTTTGAACCTATCGATGTGAGCAAAACATTGCTTCTCCCTATAATGAATGAAGTAATAGTGGAGGAAAGATCTTAAGAGGAAAGTGAATCACGTGATGGTCAAGATGATGATGAAAGTTGGATTCTTGTAACTCGGCAGAGATGCTGCAAGATAAATTCACAAAGGGAGTCAAATAAGCAATTGACTATGGGAAAATGGTGAAAAGACCCAAAAAGAAAATGATAAAGAAGAATTGGAAGAAAACACAAATGGAGGAGAATCGCTATCAAAGGCTATGTCGTCCAGTGACATTAGATGAATTCCTACCAGGTTGGTTATGCACGCAAACTTCCTGTGAAGATATCAAGGCCTCATGTTGTAAGGTAGATGAAGAAGGGACAAAGAAGGAAGAGGCATTATTGTTGCCACCTCCTGATTGGGTTTAAGCCTATACTACTATTGAGTAGCGAGGGTGGTCGATGCAGTTTTAACCCAACTAGGTCGGGATCGAATCCACAGGGAGTTAATGTTTGGAATTAGGTTTATATCTAAGCTAGATGCGAGTTTTGAATCTAATTACACTTCCACAAGTTTGGGTTTGATTTCTACTTCTAACTTTGCTCTAAAGATTGCAATAATTAAAACTAAGGACAATAGTTTTGTTGTTGTTTTTCAAATATTTAAAGAGACTAGGGTAGTGACTTCTACCTAGGTGGATATCTAACGGGTAGCAAAATCTAGGGCAAGATTGAATAGTTGAGATTGTAATATAGCTATCACACCCGGGTACTCACTCTATACCTCTCGGTAGTTTGAGTAATTTTGCCCAATTTGGCTTTCTCAAGTCCAAATGGGCATTCATGCAAATCAAGTGATATTAGCTCAAGTTGGGTATTACTATTTCTAGGTTTAACCCTTTAATTGGGGCTATCAATTTCTTGAATTTACCCCAATTCCTTGTTAGCCTAGTTTTCCTAGACTTAGTCCCTCTTTCTCAAGTAGAGACTAAGTCATAAAGGCATGAATCAATATTTACCACCATTAATTCCTGAGTTCTACCAAGAACTAGGCTAACTATCACTAACCCATTCACATTCAAGCCCTAAAATCAAATACCCATTAAATACCCATACTAGGGTTGGGTCACAACCCTAACTGTGGGTTTAGCTACTCATGGAAATAACATAAATTAAAGATGAAATGAAGATAAAATCCATAATGTTAATTTATAGAATGAAAATCTAATGTTAAGAAGTGAATCTAGTACAAAGTTTCCGAAAACAGAAAAGTCAGCCGTCTCAAGTGCTCATACAAAACATAACATAACCTAAAAATGACAAAAAGCTCTATTTATACTAAACTGAAAATATCTGACAAAACTGTCCCTGCGGAGGTTGTGCGGCCGCATAATTCTGAGTGGGGCCGCACTCTTGCTTTTGCGGCCGCATAATTCTGATGCGGTCCGCGTTCTTCTCTTTTGGATCTGGGTTGAGCTGAACTTTCGCGGACCGCATAATTCTAAGTGCGGTCGCGCTCTAGATTATGCAGCCGCATAAAAGTGATGTGGTCCGCACTTGCTTGAGTTTGGCTTGAAATCAACTCTCTGATTCTTCATCTTGCGGACCGCATAATTTCGATCACGGCCGCACAAGGGACTTCCGCGGCTGCACAATTCTGGTGCGTTCCGCACTTCTCTCTTTTGCTCAAGTTGTCAGCTCTCTGAATCTCAGTCATCACGGTCCGCGTAATTTCAATTGCGGCCGCACAGGGACTTTCGCGGCCGCACATTTCTGGTGCGGTCCGTGCTCATCATTTAGCCCAAAATCACACTCTCTGAATCTCCCTCTCGCGGACCGCATAATTATGATCGCGGCCGCATCATGGGTTTTGCGGCCGCACAATATTTGTGTGGTACACACTTCAGACCTCTTTGCCCAGCCTTGGTTTTTTGTTCAACTTTTGACTCATTTGTGAGTTGATTTTGATTCCTTTGGCTCATTTTGAATAATTCCTGCAAGCAAGCATATTTCATTAGTTTTCGGGAATACCTTAAAGTATTTTTGGCCTAAAACACAAGTAAAAGAGAGCAAATAATAGGTTAAAATCCCTACTTATCACCTCCCTTGTCTGAAAAACTCACTGAACATCTCTCTGAAGAAGTGGACACTTGTGATGCAAAAATCACATTTACTAATGATGAACTTTTGCTTGGTAAAACACCCCATAATCGTCTGCTATTTATGGTTGGATTTGTGCGTGAACAAAGAATAAGTAGAATATTGGTCGATGATGGATCTGGCGTCAATATTCTCCCAATTCGTACTGTCAAAGAGCTTGGCATACAGATGGATGAACTATGTGAAAGTCGTTTGATGATTCAAGGGTTCAATCAAGGGGGCAAAGAGGTATAAGGGCTATCAAATTGGAAATAAATATGGGAGATTTGCATTCAAGTGCACGGATGCACGTGATCGATGCAAAGACCTCATATAATATCTTGTTAGGAAGGCCATGGATACACGAGAACAAAGTAGTTTCATCCACCTACCATCAGTTCTTGAAGTACTGTGAAGATGGGGTCGAAAAGAAGATAGTTGTTGATGATAAGCCCTTTACCGAGGCTGAATCATACTTTGCCGATGCGAAATTCTACTTAAAGAATTATATCTCAAAAGAGGTTAAGGTTGATGACGTGACACCAACAAATAGTGTTGCAAAGAAGGTTGATGTCACAACTAGCAAGGCAAAGATTACGGTTGAAAATGATCATGTGCTTTATGATAGGAACAAGATAAATGAGGCATCTTCAAGTAAGAAAGTGACTTCTGCTCTTCGCTATGTCCCAAAGGAAAGGAAGGTTGAAGATCCATCTTCTGAACTACAAGTTAATGTGTTAGGATACTTGACCCTTCCTATCAAGCGAATTGATGCAATTAAGTCGTTTACAAAGTTGCTTAAAGGGTTTGTCAAATCATCAAACCACTATTCGCTTCTAAATCTAGCACTTCCTGCAAAGCGCACATATGAGGGCTCTGACCCAAATGCCTACAAGTTGTTAGCAAAAGCTGGATATGATCCCAATGAACCATCCAAGTTGGGAAACTTCCCGCCTGAAGCTTCAAACCCTACTCAAAAGATGATGATGGAGAAAGGGTACCCACAGAAGCAATCACGTGAAGGATTGGGTTACAAAACACCCCCGCCAATTCGTATCTCCGTTAAAAGGGCAAGTTGTAAAAGGGTACCCACTGAAGCAATCACGTCATGAAAGTGATAGAAGGATTGGAGCACCTATCTTCACTAAAAAGGAGATTTTAACCACAGACTGCCCAAGTCTGATTCCTTCTAGAATGAGGCGAGAGACCAAACTTGTAGTTTCGTGCGGGGAGGTCCTCAAAGCAAAGGCTCATACTATAGTCCACACTAAAGAACGAGAGGAAGATGATGAAAGTGTGGGGTCATCATATCATATCACCATTCATGACGAACAAAATGCTTCATCTTATGTGGAAGTCGAGGAAAAGTTCCTTGATATTCATGTATGTAATCACATATTTTTCAATGATGGTGATCCTCAAGAGGATGAAGACGCTAAAGATGCACCACCTGAGCTTGAAGAAGGGGTGAAGACAATGGTTGATGCACTAAAAGAAGTCAATCTCGGAGTAGTTGAAGATCCAAAGCCGACATATGTAAGTGCCTCTCTAACTGGTGATGAATAAAGCAAATATATTGAGCTACTTAAGGAGTTCAAAGACGTATTTGCTTGGAAATACAAAGAAATACCAGGTTTAGACCCCAAGGTGGTTGTTCATTACCTTGATGTCAAACGAGGTGCTCGTCCTGTGAAGCCAGCACAACGTCACTTCAGACCTGAACTGGTTCCCTTGATTAAAACTGAAGTTAACAAGCTTATTAAGGCTGGTTTTGTTCGTGAAGTTAAATATCTTACATGGATTTCAAGCATCGTCCCTGTAAGAAAGAAGAATGGCCAAATTCGAGTTTGTATTGACTTTAGGGACCTAAATAATGCTTGTCCTAAGGATGAATTTCCTCTTCCTATCCCTGAGCTCATGATTGATGCAACGAGTGGATACAAGGCAATGTCTTTCATGGATGGTTCATCTGGATATAATCAAATTCGCATGGCACCGAAGGATGAAGAACTTACTCTCTTTTGCACCCCTAAAGGTATATACTACTACAAGGTAATGCCTTTTGGTTTGAAGAATGCTGGTGCTATATATCAACGTGACATGCAAAATATTTTTGATGAGATGCTTCATAAAAACGTGGAGTGTTATGCTGACGACTTGGTGGTAAAGTCAAGGAAGAAAGATAATCACTTGCAAGATTTGAGGATGGTATTTGAACGGCTTCGGAGATACCAACTCAGAATGAATCCGTTGAAGTGCGCCTTTGGAGTTACTTCCGGGAAGTTCCTCGGTTTTTTTGTTCGACACCGAGGTATTGAAATTGATCAAGCTAAGGTGGATGCTATCTTGAAAATTCCCGAGCCTAAGGATATTCATGAATTAAAAAGCTTACAAGGTAAGTTGGCATATCTTAGAAGATTTATTTCGAATCTGGCTGGAAGATGCCAACCATTTAGTCGCCTCATGAAGAAAGGGGTTCCTTTTGAATGGGACTAAGCTTGCAGAAATGCTTTTGAAAGCATTAGGTCATATCTGATGAAACCTCCAGTACTGGCATCCCCCATACCTGGAAAGCTATTAATATTATACATTTCAGCACAGGAAAGGTCAGTAGGAGCACTTCTAGCTCAAGGAAACAATGAAGGCAAAGAAAATGCACTTTATTACTTGAGTAGGATGATGACGCCAAATGAGCTCAAGTATTCACCTATTGAGAAGTTATGTTTGGCACATGTCTTCTCCATTCAGAAGCTGAAGTATTACTTCCAAGCTCACGTTGTGAGACTCATCTCAAGAGCGAATCCTATCAAGTTTGTCATGTCTAAACCAGTCCTAAGTGATCGATTAGCAAGGTGGTTCCTCCAATTTCAACAATTTAAAATTGTGTATGTTCCTCAAAAGGAGGTAAAAGGACAAGCATTAGCAAACTTCCTAGCTGACCATCCAATTCCAGATGATTGGGAGTTGTCTGATAAATTGGCTGATGAAGATGCAATGGTCATAGAAATTCAACCTTCTTAGAAGATGTATTTTGATGGAGCTGCACATCGTGAAGGAGCTGGCACTGGAATAGTGTTTATCACTTCTCAAGGTGAAGTTTTGCCATATTCGTTTACTCTGACACAACGGTGCTCTAATAATATTGCTGAATATCAAGCGCTCATACTTGGGCTTGAAATGGTTGTGGATATCAAACAATTGCAACTACAAGTTTTTGGAGACTCCAAGTTAGTGATCAATTAGATTTTGGGTAGCTATGAGGTCAAGAAGCCAGAGTTGGTGCCATATCACAAATATGCTCAAATATTGGTAAGTTGGCTTGGAGAGGTAACTATTCAGCACGTGTCGAGAAAGGAAAATAAGATAGCTGAAGCATTAGCAGCCTTAGCTTCTAAATTATCTTTGCCTGGTCAAACACAAGTCGTTGTTTGCCAAAGATGGGTAGTTCCTCCACCAAATGACTATGAGAAAAAAGAAAGCGAAGTTGAGCATCTTGCTTCTATTTTTGAAGTTGAAATTGAAGATTGGCGACAACCATTAATCGATTGTCTTTGTTATGGGATATTTCCAGAAAATCCCCGAATGAAGATAGAAATCCGAAGGAGAGCCCCTCGTTTTCTTTATTACAAGAATACACTCTATAGATGATCATTTGATGGAGTGCTCTTACGTTGTTTAGGGACTGATGAATCCCTTCAAGCCCTGCAAGAAGCATACTCTGGAGTATGTGGTGCACATTAATCTGGGCCAAAACCTCATTTCCACATTAAAAAAATGGGGTATTATTGGCTAACCATGGTGAAATATTGTTTAGATTACGCTCGAAGGTGTAAAGCTTGCCAATTCCATGCAACTTCATACATCAACCACCTGAAGTATTACACCCAACCGTTACTTCTTGGCCATTTGATGCTTTGGGTTTGGATATTGTTGGTCCATTTCGAAAGTCTTCTGGTGGACATCTATACATTTTGGCCGCGACTAATTACTTCTCAAAGTGGGCTGAAGCTGTTTCTCTTAAAGAAGTAAAGAAAGAAAATGTGGCTAACTTCATCCGAGTCAATATTATCTATCGCTTTGGCATTCCTCGATATATATTGACGGACAATGGTAAGCAATTTGATAACCAGTTGATGAATAAGATATGTGATCTTTTTGGCTTCAAGCAACGCAATTCCTCCATGTATTATGTTGCTGCCAATGGACTTGCTGAAGCATTTAACAAGATGCTCTGCAACTTATTGAAAAAGGTTGTCTCTAAGTTTAAGAGAGATTGGCATAAGAGAATGGAAGAAGCTCTTTGGGCATTGACCACATATCGCACACCAACATAAGCGACTCCTTATTCACTTATTTATGGAGTTGAAGAAGTCCTTCCACTTGAGCGTCAAATCCCGTCATTGTGGCTTGCCATTCAAGAAGGACTCACTGATGAAGAAAATGCTCGGTTATGCCTTGAAGAATTAGAAGCTCTTGATGAAAAGAGGCTAGAAGCTCTACAAAGCCTTGAATGTTATCAAGCTCACATGTCTCGATCTTTTAACAAAAGGGTGCGCATTAGATCTTTCCAAGTGGGTGACCAAGTTCTTGCGGTCAAAAGGCCTATTATTACCTCTCGTCGATCTGGGGGGAAATTCTCTGCTAAGTGGGATGGACCATATGTTGTACAAGAGGTATACTCAAGTGGCACTTATAAGATAGTTGACTCAGAAGGTTTCCGGATTGGCCCCATCAACGGGAAATTCATGAAGAGATACTATCCTTGAAGAAAACAAATATGCTCCTTAACGCACGAGCATAAACTGCATGTTACTCCTGGCCCGCAAGAGAATAAACTGTGCATGACCCACAAAACAAAAGTCCGCTGGGTTGAAAACCTCGAAAGAGGCGGCTTAGGTAAAAGTTAGGACATTAAAAAAAAACTCACCCATTTCGAACTACGGAATTACTTGATCCTCTTCACCGAGGTACGTAGGCAGCTTAGAGTTTCATTCTAAGTTCAGTCATATGAGTTCAAAAAATACATATTACCCAAGGCATTATTCAAATGAAGTATGATGGAATATAATTCACTTGATTGACACTTGAAAATTAGGTGTACATGTATTCTTTCGTTGAACCCTCTGTCTTGTCTTGATGGCTCAATGAGGGCAAGCCCTCCATGTCAAATTGAGGTCTTTGATGGATTGATTGTAGTTTCTTTAATAAGAGGATAAATATTCAAGTTGAAGTCTCCAATTCTAAGTCAAGTTGATTTTTCCAGGTCTGTTACATCATCAATTTGAAGTGTTCAAGCCGGCTAGTTCTTAAAGTTACAGTCTTCAAATCCATTAATCACTTAAAAACAAATTAAGAACAAAAGGGAACATTAATGAGAACGCGCAATATAAAGTGAAGCAAAAGAAGTTTTATTGCTGATGAGAACGACTAAACAATCGAATGCACGAAGGAAGGGAAAAATAAATAAAGCAGTGTTTATAGCCTAATCTAAGCACAACTTGTAGTTGGCCAAATCTTTGAGCATAGCTTCGAAGTATTTCTTCTTCTTCTCCAAATCGGCCAAGTCATCAGTAGTCAACAAGGCATTGCAGCATGTGTCATACTCCTTTCTAGTAGTTGAGGCTCCTAACTTGGATTCTTCAACTTCTTTCTCAGCAACTTCTAAAAGGGCTTCTAAGTTCTTCTCTTTTCCATGGAGCTTCTCTATCTTCTCTTTCACTGTAACCAGGGACTGACGGATAGATGCACTTTTCTAACCTTCTCTTCTTCTTCAATCATGGCATTTGTAAGGTGTACCTCAACCTCTGATATTGCAGTCTCTTCAACCTTCTCAGATAAAGTCGATCGTGTCTTGTTATATGAAGCAGCAAGCTCAAAAAGGGACTCCAATAGGTTTCTCAAAGGGGTAATATCCACATCATCCACATCCATTGCCTCAAGGATCACTTTAGTATTTTCTTCAAGCTCAGAGATCTTATCTGCATTGCTACCTTTCAGCTTACGCTGAATCGAAGTCCAAAGCTTCAAGATAAACTCCTTTCGAATATCCAAGACAACCTTCTTTCCATAAAAAAACAAACGCTACAATTGTTGGTCGTTCACGTAAATCAGAGCCCAACTTTGCCCTAATTCCATCATGAGAAATAGAAGTTGCCTCTTGATCTGCCTTAGCTGTGGAAGATGATTTTTGCGGGTTCAATCCTGCTACGGACTCATCATTATCTCATGGCCTTACTCGTTGCAACGCTCCAATGTTATTAGCCTGTAAAAAAATAAAAAATAATGTAAGAACACTTTAGCAAAGTTATTTGGCCATGGCTAACAAAAATGAAAAGTTTAAGTTTTCTTTTACCTTCTCGTTCCGAGCTGTTAGTGTTCTTGAAGGGCTATCAACGCTTTGGACCTCTACAACTTCTTCTGGGTTAGGCCTTTTCTTTTTCCAACATTGATCTCCTTTACTGCTATCACTCTCCTCTTGGGATAGGCACTTGTTAGAGGCATCAACGACTACATCGAATGGAATTAGACTTTTGTCAACTGGAGCATGTATCTCTTCTCTTTGAACTTCTTTGTGTAGCATGGGTCTGTTGCCTGTGCGTATCTCAACTACCTTAGACTTTAAAGCAGGGAGCTTATCAATCACTAAGTCATCCTTGTTGCGGTCCTGAAGGGTATTTATGGTGGGCTCAACAGTATTCATCAAAAATTGTAAGTGGTCTTCAAGAAGGCTTCCATGCGCCCTTGCCCACCAAGATCTATAGTTAGACGATGTAAACTTCTTCATGTTGGACCCAAAAGGAGGAAATACTACCCTTGACTTAGATCTAGTCAACACATAAATTCGTGCAAGTCTTAACCCTTCTTCTAATGAGGCCTCACGAAAATCTCGCTCCAAGCAACCAGGGGTGTCTTGATAAAAACCAAATTGGCGGCTAAATCGATGAGGGCTGTAAGGTTCAATAATAAAGTTGACTCTGTCCCTCAAAGGAAGATAATTCGAGCGAATACTCATAAAAAAATTTAACTCGAACTCATCTGCCTTACCATCGTCATAGTAGTGGTACGGATTAGATCTGCGGGGCATTGTCGAAGTCCAAATGATATTTTCTCCATTATGTATATGCTTCCTTGCTTCCTCTTTCCCAAAATATCTAGTAGCACCTTCACCAGAACATGCGGACATAAGAGGAACAACTGGCCCCTTTGCATATGGAAAATAAGTCTTAATGTAATGGGCTAACCAACCATACACATAATAAGCTGGAAAGCAAGTTTGGGTAGGATCAAGCAACAAGCACTTTGAAATCTCGTTCAAACCCTTATATATTCTGGCTAAGACCGGGACTGCAAGGCTGACTCTTCGTTTACAAGCAAGATGACACGTGGTCTTAAAGGTCACAGGACGAATGAAGTCACCTTCTTTTGAAGGAAGCAAAAAAAATACATAACCAACAAGATAGAAAAGCAGCCAAGTATGTCTCGTCTTTCTTGTCACCCATAACTCCTAGCTTATGGAATAAGGCTTCTTCGATAGTCGACCAATTAACTGCTTCCTCTATGACCCCGGTAGGATTGTGCGTCGATTTCAAACGAGCAGACATATTTTCTTTTCTTAATGGAGGCTGAGTATACTTCATTGTCTTTCTGCACCAGAACTCTACCCATTTATTCGCAGAAATCTTTGGAAGGTTGTTACCTCCCTCTCGGAGCCGATGGAAGGCATCAAACAAATGCTCACAAGTCTGGGGAAGAAACCTTCTCCCCTTGTCGTACGTGCATGTAAGCTCTTCAATATTTGGCACAACTTCCTCGTAAGGAGATCCTGTTATAGGCAGACTGCTGATCTTATACAAATCCCAAAGTGATATGGATAGTTCTCCAGCAGAGGTAAGCAATGTATTGGTAATAGGGCACCATGCCTCACAGAAAGCCTGCATAATATTTGTATTACGATCATATGTGAAGAGTGAAGCATATACGGAGTCATAAATTCTTGCACCCTCCAGGGTCAAGAGAAACTTACTTAAGACGTCTTCTGCCCATTCCCAATAGCCAAGAACGCAATGAAATTCACCGCCGAACAGCAAATCATTGTCCCAATAAGTTTCCTTGTTAATAATTCGACGCCCCAGGCATGGTAAGGCACTCGCGACATTCCAAGCATGATGATTAGTGGTGCAAAGCATCCATGTCTTAGAAGGACGGCTATTGTATTCAAGTGTCCAGTCTGCCAAATAAGGTGGGTCCCTCAAAGGTACCCATGAAGCTGCAACATATTGGCCGACTAGTGGCCTATCAACCGGTAACCTTGTCTTCACCTTGCTTCCCTTATGGTCTGAAATAATAAGGCATTGCGAATTAGAGGAAGAAAGTCTTGAGTCTTTGAAGTAAACCATATTTAGACTGCAAAAAGAGAAAGTGTTTATTAGCACTAAACTTAGAAGTGTAGTATTCATGGCCTGAAATACATAATATAATCTCAAGACTAATCCTACCAAGCATGAAAAGGTCAAAATCTTTTGCTTGGACGGTGTAATGGTCTTTGCCACAGATAAAGAAAGTCAAATTCTCAAACAAGATAGATCTTTGGCTCAGACGGTATAATGGTCTTCGCCTCGGATAAAAGTAAAATCTTTGGCTTAGACGGTGTAATGGTCTATGCCACAGATAAAGTAAAGTCAATTCTTCCAACAAAATAGAGTCTTCAGCTTAGACGGTGTAATGGTCTTCGCTTCAAACAAAGTAAACTCTTTGGCTCAAACGGTGTGATAGTTTTCGCCTCAGATAAAGTAAAATCAAATCTTCAAAAGAATATTTTTGTCTTAAGACGGTGTAATGGTCTATGCCTCAGATAAAATGAAGTTAAATCTTCAAACAAGATTAAGTCTTTAGCTCAGACGGTGTAATCGTCCTTACTTCAGACAAAATAAATCTTTGGCTCAGACGGTGTAATGGTCTTTGCCTCAGATAAAAGTAAAGTCTTTGTCTTAGACAATGTAATGGTCTTTGCCACATATAAAGAAAGTCAAGTTTTCAAATAAAATGAAGTCTTTAGCTCAGACAGTGTAATGGTCTTTACTTCAGACAATGAATCTTCGGCTTAGACGGTGTAATGGTCTTTGCCTAAAATAAAGTAAAATCGTTGGCTTAAACGGTGTAATGGTCCATGGCTCAGATAAAATTAAGTCAAATCTTCAAATAAAATGAAGTCTTTAGCTTAGACGGTGTAACGGTTTTCGCTTTAAACAAAATAAAATCTTTGATCTAGACGATGTAACGATCTTCACCAAAGATACAGTAAAGTCCTCGTATGAAGTGATGTCTTTGCCAAAAATGTAAAATTTCGGACACGGTAAAATTTTAATCACTTAGAATTTGCCGTTTTCTTGAATTCCGGCAAAAGAAAAAAAAAAAAAATCAAAGACACTGAAAGGAGAAAGGTCACCTGTCGAATTGCAAAGGAGAAGACTAATATTGTTTCAATATCTTTTCTCGGGTCTGATTACCTGCAAGGAATCATGAACATTAGAATAAAGAATCGAGGACCAAGACCCTCAGAAGAAATATAGTTCCCATGATATATTCTATCCTGCTTGGCGGGTGGTGCAAGTATTTGGCGATCTATGTGTTGATATCAGAGGCGGATTCATGATTTAAATCCTATGGGTTCAACTTTAAGTTTTTTAGCATTGAACCCATTATATTTTTAAAGTTATGGGTTCATATCTAATATTGTTGCAATTTTAATAAATTTTTACATACAAATTTTTACTCTGCATCAAAAGTTATGGGTTCAGTTGAACTCGTTGCCGAAACGCTACATCCGCCTCTAGTTGATATACAACCAAATATAACATGATTAATTATCCAGAGGATACATCACGGTTAATGCATACGTTTGAGGTCATTCGATATAAGTCACTATCACTCTAACACATAAATATGATGATACAAATTACAATCCCACTGTAATTTCTACCATCTCAAATAGTTAGAAATTGCAGTACTTGGTATGTTGACACTTCAAGATCAGAACGCGCAAATTTCTATGGCATTGAAAACTTACATAAATATTCATAGAATAATGATGGTCAACACCAAACTTTTCATATAAGGAAAAAAAGGAGCTTATTTAAAGTCAAAAATATGCAACGAGACAAGTATTATGTTTCGATTTCCATAGATGTTTGCGTGGATGCAAGTATTAGTTTGAAAAATGGAAATTAAGCAGAATATCTCCTTGCTTTGTGAGAGGAAGCTGGCCTCTAACATGCACATGTCCAAAAAGATACTACCACTGCCAAGGTTATTTGTATACAAGAATTACTACGCAGCGTTCATAAGTATCCTTGGACTCTATTCTTGCAAGATTATTGCCAGAGCCATTAAAGTATACCATGGCTAAATGATATGGACAAGTCTTACTTATGGGTAGGAAGTGACAAAATCATGAATTGGACAGAAGCAAAAGAATGACAGTGCACTTTGTCCTATTTAAAAGTGCCATGACGATAGAAAATTGGTCAAAAGGAAAAACTAGCCATGCATTCAGCAATGATTAATCTAAGTACAAAAGGTTTTTTTTTTAATCATGGAGGGAAGTATTAAAGTGTTATGGGTATCTCTTAGCCATAGTAAAAGAAAAGGAAAATTACCTTCTGAAAGAACAAAAAGGAGGAACTCTAGTCTTCTAAAATTACTAAAAAAGCTGGCAGGGTAAAATATATTGTTGTGCTTTCCTATTTATAGAGATGAAAATAGAGTAAGGGTAGAGTCCTAGATGGAGATGGACATTATCATCAGATACCATCCAATTTCAAATAAGGGATTCTAATCTGATTAGGAGATATAACAACGTTATCCGGATAATCTTGAGTAGAAACTCTATTGATAATTTAAACTCTTCTGGCCATGAGTTTATATCCCAGCTCAAATGTAATTTGCAGAAGCAACCAAACTCATCTCCCAGGTGGATTGATGCAAATATTCTTGTTTACATGTTGCTCCTGATGTTTGGCTCTATGTTCGTGGATCATGTGCCAATTCTTTTGTTTTTTCAACCAGTGTTTTTAATGTTGGCCTTGCAATTGAGCATGCACATACTGCTTTTGCCACAGAATTTGCTTCTGATGCGAGAGAGTATGTTTCCATTTCCTAAAGAAGAGTTTCCCATAAAGAAAGAGACAGTCCTAAAGAGTCACTCGGTGGAAGATATATTTTGGAATTTGAAAAATTATGTGTGGGATCCATTTTGAACTTAGGCAGGCGCTCAGTGCGTGAAGGTGCAGCGTGGAGAAACTAGTTATAAATATAGTAGATGGCGTAGTGCATTTTTATACGAAAGTTGTCAAGTGTTAGCTTTGTGTCTCATCTCATCCCCAATTCCCTATCAATCTATTCCTCATCTCCATTCTTCTTAGATTTCTGTTGCATTGTCCTTATTATCATTAGTAATTGCTTTGTAATTTCCATTAGTGTTAGAGTTAATACAATTAGTTGGTTTGGTATATTATCTAGGTTGTTTCAAAAGTGCAGAGTTTAGAACCAAAATATCTGTTCACGGCACAAAAAGAAATGAGTGGGAGAAAAACTATATTCAAAATCTTATATTGGCTCAAGTGACCTCAATATAATCAACAGCCAGCCAGTCACTGGGCTCTTGGCTATCAAGGGTATGGACGCTTACTTTACTGGATCCAATCTGATCGACAGAGTTGGAACCTTTTGACAAGTTGGTGGAGCTTTTTCTCAGTTGAACCCAATGTCGGGAGTCCTTATCAGAACTGTAATTTACTTTCTTGAAACTTGCAGGCACATCTATAAACATATAAATTTTATTGGATTTAAATCCATAAAATAATTTGGACTATATTAAATTCAAGACATTAGTTCAAACAAGTATTGTGGCTAATAAATTGGGTTAATTATATATGTGTTGGGCTAGTCCATTTAATTAGACTACAAATTAAATGATAAGCCCACTTCATTAGCCCAAGGTCCAAATTGCTATTAGCCCGTCTTATAGCCCATGCTCATGCCATGTGTCAAGTGACGTGGCAATTCAAGTCAAAAGAACGAGCCAACAAAATCATGTCATGTGTCAAATGATGTGGCAATCCAAACCAAATAAATGAGCCAATGAAATCGTGTCACGTGTCAAGAAGAGTGACAATCCAAGTCAAATCAACAACCAATAAAGTGGTGCCAAGTATCTAGATGGTATTGGTCAGTTTAAACGGACCAATCAAATCGCAGAACAATACCACTCCCTACAACTATAAATAGAGGTTTTCATAAAGTTAGAAGACACCAGAAGTGATAACAAGAAGCAAGCAGAGAGCTCGTGGATCAAACACCGCAGATTTCTCTACAAGCTACAAGTTCAAGTTCCAGATCAAGAACGAAGCCAAATCAAATACCAAGGCGTTCAAGATCAAATTACTTGTTCGTGATCAAATCCAAATTCAAGTTCAAGAAGGAGATTCAAGATCAAGCTTTACAAGCTCTTAAATCAAAATTAAAATCAAGCTTATCCAGATTGTTTACATTCTTGAAGAATCAGAGGAATACAATAGAGATTGTAACACTCATCATTTACTGAAATCAAATACTACATTTGTTGCGTAATTTTCTAGTCTTGATTTTTTTTTTCTCGATGCGAAAATTTATTGTTACAACATCCATGACATCCTCTTCAAGATCACTAAATGATACATCCTCCTCATTCTTAACAGGAATGGTGGGTGTGGGTCTTACTTAACACCTATACTGTCTGTTCTTTCTTCTTTAACCAATCATCACCATCATCTTCATCACTATCTTCCAACTTACTAGAGGATGCAGATTGGAGTTTTTCAACATTTTTAAGGGTAATAGGTCTTCCTTCAACCATAGGGTAATCAAAATTGGATTTAACTGCTAATAACAGACTGCTTTTCAACATCACAATCGTAATAAGTACTCTTTCAACCATAGGCTTGTCAACAACTTCGATTTCATTACTAAGGACAGGTTACTTCTCAGTAGCAGGGACATGTATTGCAGCAGAAGTGCTTGGTTCTGTAAGAAAAATGAGTAGATAATATTGACAAGGAACAAGATAGAAACAAGAACAACTTATGAAAAAATATTGTGTCGTGGCAAGCCACTGCCTTGAAAGTGATTTTGCCCGACTGGGTACAAATCGTTAAGACCCGTCACTCTCCAAGGTTTCAAGGCCCCTCCAAACACGTGCACTCGTGGCAGAAAGTTTGGAATTTGCACAAAACAATTGCCCAGAATTCGGTTGAAGAAGAAAAGAGATGAAGGTGTTTTTCTGTATTTTTTAAAAACTTCACAAAATAACTCCTACTATAAATAAGATGCTAGAGCTGTTACAAGAAGGAGAATTAAATCGAGGGTTATGAAAATAAAAGAACTGTTACAGAATTCAAGTTAGGCCTCACGTATATCTCGCGTGCGGGGGGGAGGTAAATCTACCCGTTTTGCCTTCAGGACCAATTTCTCATGTTCGCGAGACCACTCCCTTTTACTAGCTCTTTACAAGCTCAACAAAGAGCAATTCAATATAAAGAGAAGGAAAAGACTTTTCACAACCAATGAGGGACACTTTGTCTTTCACAAAAGACAAAGAAGTAAAGAAGAAAAAGGGACACAAAGAAATCTTTGACTTTGCATTATAAATAATACCAACAATCCCCCACTAATGCAAAGACAAAAATAGAATAAGAGTAATTTTGGGCAAAAGAAGGAACGTGTACTTAAGTGTCAATATCTTTCGATTTGAATTGACACGTAGTGAAATGTGGCAACAACTAACATCCATAAAGTGAAGTACTCTTGAATTGAATGGACATTAGTTGAGAACCACACAACACATACTATATCCTTAATTTTATGCAAATACTGCGATACTAACAAAGTGCTTTTATGGTCATGCACAAACTTTGGGTCTCATGAGTGCTCTAGAAAGACATCCCAATTCTGTCATAAAAGGTGACCGCACCTTTACACTCACGTTGGTGATTTCATCAAGTCTATCTATACATAGACCACCTTAAGGCTATGGAATCATCAAGAGTAAAATAAGCTCAACCTTATAAAGCACTACCATACGTCATAGGGATAGGAAATGTAGTGCATATTGAGGTCTCATATGGCTTCGTTTGACCACAAACGGGTATCTACCATACTTCCTCAATATATGGGCTTTATCCCAACCCCCCTCGAAGTTTTAAGGATAACTCTCCTTGCCAAACCCTTGGTTAAAGGATGCTAAATTTCTTCCGGACCTTACATATTCCAAGGAAATAACACTATATTTCAACAACTGTTTTACCGCACCATGTCTAATGCGGATATGTCTTCTCTTTTCCATTGTACACACTATTTTTGGCAATTTTAGTTGCCGCCTGTGAGTCACAATGTAGAGAAACTAGTGAAACTTGTCTTCCCCACAAAGGCATGTCTGCCAATAAATTTCTCAACCACTCATCTTCTTGCCCTGCCAACTCAAGAGCAATGAATTCAGACTCCATAGTAGATCGTGCTATACAAGTCTGTTTTGAAGACTTCCATGAAATAGCACATGCTCCCAAAGTAAACACATAGCCACTAGTGGAGCTAACTTCACCATTGTCAGTAACCCAGTTTGCACCACAAAATCCTTCTAAAATAACAAATAATTTATTGCAAACACCAATTCATAGTACCTCTCAAATACCTTAACAAACGATGGAAAGCATTCTAGTGTTCACTACTAGGGTTGCGAGTATGTCTACTCAATCTACTAATAACATAAGCAATATCAGGTCATGTATAATTCATAAGAAATATTACACTACCAATTATCTTAGCATATTCAGTTTGAGAAATACTAGATTCCTTATTATTTTTCAACTGTATGCTAGGATCGTAAGGAGTTTTCACAGGTGCTACATCAAAATAATTAAACCTTTTTAACATTTTCTCAATATAATAAGATTGAGATAATGAAAAACTATTAGAAGTTCTTTTGATTTTAATCCCTAAAATCACATCTGCTTCTCCAAGATCTTTCATTTCAAATTTAGAAGACAAAAAATACTTAGTCTCATTAACAACATTCACATTAGGGCCAAAGATTAACATGTCATCCACATACAGACGTATAATAACACAATCCGATCCTATCACCTTGTAATAAGCACATGTATCACATACATTAACAACATAATCATTACCCAATAATGTGCTATTAGACTTTTCATACTATTGCTTAGGTATCTGCTTTAGACCATATAAAGACTTTCTCAATTTGCATACTTTATTCTCCTGTCCTTGGATCACAAATCTCTCAGGTTGAGACATATAGAGCTTTTCCTCTAAATCACCATTTAGGAAAGCCATTTTAATATCCATTTGATGTATCACTAAATTATGAATAGCGGCTAAAGCAACAAGAGTTCTAATAGTCGCTATCTTAATCATAGGAGAATAAGTGTCAAAGTAATGAATGTCTTTCTTTTGGCTTTTGGTTAAAACCCCTAATAACAAGTCTAGCCTCAATTGTACCATCAGGCCTCAATTTCTTCTTAAATATCCACTTGCTACTTATGGGTTTACAACCTTTAGGCAAATCAGACAAGTCCCAAGTGTGATTAGAAACTATAGAGTCTAATTCACGTTAAATAGTCTTTTTCCAAAAAAACTAACATCTATTGACCTCATTGCTTTAGTATAAGTCTTAGGATCTTCTTTTATTAAATAGATAGACACTAATTCATCATTCAAAATATCAAGATCAATATTTTCAGTTAAGAAAGTAGTGATAAAGTCAGGACTAAAGCTAGCTTCAATTCTACACCTCTTACTCCTTCTACATTTATTTTCATGCTCATTAGTAGTAACACTAGAAGAAGGAAAAATATGAGAATTAACAGACATATATGTAGAAGCATTATTAGGCACATCACTAGCCATATTACTTTTCAATGAAAAAGCATGCTAAAAATATTCTGCATCTCTAGATTCACAAATAGAACTATCAGTCAAAGACATAAATCTATACGCAACACTATTTTGAGCATAACCAATGAAAATAACATCAAAATTCATGGGTCCAACAGTTACTTGTTCAAAATCAGGTAGACCAACCTTAGCCAAATACCCCCACACTTTCAGAATTTTCAAGTTAGGGGTAAACCCTTTCCATAACTCATACGGAATTTTATCCAATTTTGTATGAGGGACTTTATTAAGAACATAGCATGCAAATAAAACAGCTTCCCCCCACAAACAACTTCCCCCCACATATTATCAGATAAACCCGAACTCAAAAGTATAGAATTCATCATTTCCTTAAGGGTTTTATTTTTCCGTTCGCCTACGCCATTTTGTTGGGGAGTATATGGAGCACTAACCTCATGTATAATGCAAACAAAAGGCTTCTATAGTATTAGTACTATATTCACCACCCCCTGTCAGATCTAAGTCTCTTGATTTTTCTGTCCAATTGATTTTCTACTTCTGCTTTATATTTCAAAAATATGCTTTCAGCCCCATCTTTTGACTTAAGAAGATATACCTTAGTGTATCTAGAAAAGTCATCTACAAAAGTGACATAGTATTTATTTCTACCCTTACTAACAGTGTTCTTGAAATCTGTTAAGTCTGAATGCACTAGTTCAAGCAATTCTGTCTTTCTACTTGTTATATTCTTAAAAAGGTTTTTGGTATGTTTTGCTTCTACACAAATAGGACACTTAAAACAATTATCAACATCAACTACAGGAAATAATTCTATTTTTCTAAATCTTTTAATAGAAGTAATATTAACATGGCCTAGTCTACCATGTCACAAATCAATAGACTCAGCAATATAAGCAAAATTAAAAGTACTAGCATTATTAGTAATCTCTTGAGCGATGTTCAGTACATATAAACTAACACTAAGGTAACCCTTCCCAACAAAGTCTCCCCCACGAGAAATAATAACTTTATCAGATTCAAAAATAAGTTTAAGACTTGCTTTGTTGAGAAGCGCACCAAAAACTAAATTTTTACAAAGGGAGGGTACATAAAGAACATTGTTCAAAGCTACCCATGTAGACACACTCGCCATCAGCAAATTTCTCAAAGTCGTGAAAGAGCTCCTTGTTGGCGCAAAGGTGCCTTGAAGCACCTGTGTCCAGTATCTAGTCAGTCTTGTTAGCCACCATGTTCGCCTCAACAACCACAACAGTAATGACATCACCACCCTCAGTAAGGTTAGCCTGGACTGGAGCTTTTCCTCCATTCTTTGAGCTTTGTCCTTATCTCTGGTTGCACTGAAAAGCCTTGTGACTAATTTTTTCGCAGACATAGCAAGGTCCTTTCGACTTTTAAATATGGCCCTCCGGCTTATTGAAGTAATTGTGCCTCTTCACATGCCCTTTCTTCTGTTTACCTTTAAATATGTCTTTCACAAAAGTACTAGAAGATTCCACAAGGTTAGCTTTAGAAGAATTAAGAGAGAGAGAAAGATTTCATCTTATCCTTAAGCGGTTCAGACTCTTCATCTTTGAGACGGTTTGCTTCCTCAGTCCTCATTTGACTGATCAGTTCTTGAAGAGTTAAGTTTTTCTTCTTATGTTTTAGCTGATTCCTGTAATCACTCCAGGAAGGAGGAAACTTTTCTAAGCAGAGAACATTAACCTGAAGAATCTCACACATCTCCATGCCTTCGTTCAAAACATCAACAGTCAAGTTCTCATACTCGTGAATCTGCTCCATGATCGGCTTATCATCGACTATCTGAAACTTGATCCACTTTTCAACCACATACTTCTTTTTTCCCATATTATTTGCACCATATTTCTTCTCCAAATTGTCCCATATAACTTTAGCAGATTTATAATTTATAAACAAATCAAAGAGAGGGTTAGTCATATGGTTAAGAAGATGCCCTCCAACAGTTTTATTATCCTTTTCAAATTTTTTCTTAGCAGCATCTTCAACAACAGTCGTATTAACATTAGAACTATAAATAACAACAACAACAACAACAGGTGGTTCGTTAAACAAAATGTAATCAACTTCTAAATGTTCAAAGAAAATAAAATGTTTCTGGGACCAACACTTATAATTGTTTCCATCTAAAGGCTTAAGTTTTGACAGATCAGGAAGTGTTTTGTTCAAAGTGGTAACCATTAGTCAATTTTATATGTACAAGTCACTTTAAGAAAAATGAGTAGATAATATTGACAAGGAATAAGATGGAAACAAGAACAACTTATCGAAAAATAAGTGATTTTGCAAATCGTTAACACTGGTCACTCCCCAAGGTTCCACAGCACCTCCAAACACGTGCGCTCATGGCTAAAAGTTTGGAATATGCACAAAATAATTGCCCAGAGTTCGGTCGAAGAAGAAGAGAGATGAATGTGGTTTTTTGTTAAAAACTTCACAAAATAGCTCCTAATACAGATAAGATAAGGTTGTAAGACGGAGAATTAAATCAGGGTTATGAAAATAAAAGAGATGTTACAGAATTTAAGTAGCAGTTACAACAAATTAAATTATAGCAGTTACAAAGTAATGAATCAGACGTTACAAAGTAATAAAATCAGACGTTACAAAATTCAATTCAAAGGGAATGAATTTGGACATATTCTGGTAAGCATGTATTTGGACACTTTTCTAGTAAGCTCAAAAAATGAAGGAATAAATTTTAGCAAAACTAGATTTGGGGTGGGGGTGGGGGGAGCAAATCGACCCGTTTTGCCTTCAGGATAATTTCTCATGTGCGTGAGACCACTCCCTTTTACTAACTCTTTAAGAACCCAACAAAGAGCAATCTATATATCTATATAATTGAAGGACATAGACATGGTTATGTGGCACTCCTTAAGACAAGAATACATATTTTTCTTTTTTCTCAAATTTTACCCTTTTCCTATATTTAAATTTTTAAAAAGAAAAACTTGAAAAGATGGAAACTATTTAGAAAGGTTGTGTCCTAATCAATACTAACCTCTTCTCTAACCGTTGCCATTTTTCTTTTAAAAAACGTTCCCACCAGCAAATACATATACAAGAAGCAATTTTCCTTCATATAGCATAACAATGTATACATACCAGGTGGCTGGTTTTCCCAGACAGCAGAAGTGAAGGACACGATCCATTGCAATCAGGGTACGTATAAGGATACAGTTCTCACTGCATCCTTTTCAAAGGACTCGATAACTTTTGCTATTCACTCTTTGATGTTTCTGTTATCTTGCTTGGATATAAAATATGAAGATGTGGCCTTGGTGTATATTGTTTTAGGAAGGCTCAACAACCTTCGCTACTCATTACAATTTTTGGTGTTTACAAGGGGATGGAGAAAGATGAAAACTTGAGAAGAAGGGCAGAAGAATCATTAGGGATAAGAATTCAAACAAAACATGCGTCAAACAAATTTCTTGATTGCAGTAAGAAGCCAACAATATTGTAAAATTAGTCCGCCTTTTTATATTTAATGATTGAGGATTACAGTACTGCATGAATTAAAACATCGTCATGACGAAATTGACAAGAAGTATTCATGAATGAGGTATCATAGTACATTGCAACAACGTAACATTGTTAATAGTGATAAGAGTGATGCACATGCAGATGTAGGTGCATATGGATTGTTTGATTATGAACAAACTTTAATTCTTACAACAACAACAAAAAAAACTTGAAATTAACAACAAGGAATAATTTTCTCTCAAGATTTTACAGTTTTTTTCAGACTTCAGCAATTTTAGCAAAATATCATATTTCAAAAATGGTCAACTTCTTTTAATTTCTCTATTTCTGATAGAAACCAAATTTTATTTCCTTTTCTTAGGTCGTGTTAGCATCTTCTATTGGAAATATGATTTTCTAGGGGGAGAAATTAGTTATAATCGCACACACTCATTTAAGTAAGATAGTCGATTATGCATCTTTATTCATTTATGTAAATTAAAAGATCGACATCTTTATTCATTTATGTAAATTAAAAGATCGGCTATTTAGTTTTGAAATTCTATTTACTCTCAAAGAGCCACAAATATACAAAAGCAAAAAGGCCAAATATTTTCCTTTAGGCATGATATATGGCTGCCAATGACATTATTAAGATTTTAATCAACAATACTTTTTAATCATTTGAACCTGATATAATTATGATATTATAAAGAGTCTAAATAACTATTGTAAATAAATCAAATCAGATAATAATGGTGCAAGGGTGAATGATAACACGATTTTATCAGGTATATATTTTTACTATTTAAATTTGTACCTGAATAGTTATTGAAGTATATATTGATGTAGTTCTAATAACATTGTTTTTGTTCCTTTGAGATAAAGAGTATTGCCAGAAAATAAAAAGATGTGAAGAGTACTGTACCACATGCATGAATAATTAATGACGATAGAAGATCATATGATCATTTGGACATTAACAAGTAACAACATTGCATCGAAAGATCAATTTCAAGTACACGGGAATCATTGGTTTCCGATTCGGATATCAACAACACTACAACAGTGCATAGAAAGAATAATTTCAAATAAATAGGGTCAATGGTATATATTTTGCTAATTAGTCGCTTGATAACTGTGAACTTGCATTTCTAAGCTCTAATTCTAACGGAAATACTCATAATTTTGATTTAATAGTTATAAAATCACTTTTTAATGCATATACATGAATATTTTATTCTTTTATCACAACTAATTATACAAGAAGATAAATTTATTTTTTTCAACTGCGCGAAGCGCGGACTAATATACTAGTTCAATATAAAGAGAAGAAAAAACTTTCCACAACTAATGATACACTTTGTGTTTGATAAAAGACAAAGAATAAAAAAATGAAAAGGACCAAAAAAAAATCTTTGACTTTGCATTATTCCACACTATCCACACTAGACATCTCTCGGACCATATCTGCACAAAGCGCAGTGGATAAAACTGAGAGAATATCTTCATGCCGAGAGTCATTAATACCATTTGATACGAAAGTCCTCTTCGCTGACCAGTTTTCTTCTATTGGTTTAGTTTTTTTATGCAACTCTGGTGTCAACGAAGCACCGAGTTTGACAACCTGCACACAAATTAACATTTGTAGTACTAATGGTTAGAGCATTCACATCTGACATATAATGATTAAACCAAGCATCAGCTAACACACAAAATAGATCACCTTGTAACTACGGCGCAGATATTGATCGTCTTCATTCTCGGGCAAAGGAAAATCCAACGAAGTCTCAGGATGCAACGTAATGTTCTTTACAAAAGCTACTATTTCCTCATTAACACCAAAATCACCTCTCTGCTCTTCTGGTCCCAACTGCAGTAAATTCGAGGCCATTTTCGTAATTTGATACACATTGATATTATTCGACTCTTCCACTTCCCATTGATTTCAGCAAAGTCACTACGCATACCTCCGATCCCCACCGGGACCGGGTCGGGTTATCATGATTCGGATCCTGTAGATGATCGAATTGGAGTTATCTAGAGGCTTATACGGGTCGGATAGTTGGATAACTGAGAAATGATCAGAGTTTGCATGTCGCCGCCAATGAGCGTTTAACGGTTGCGATTGTAGTTGCAAATGTTAGCTGATGAATTAGAAAGATACGCATAATGGTCGTCGTTGTGTAATACCTGCATGAGCACACCAGAATGGGAAAAAAATAGAAAAGAAATTGTATTTATTGCACTCAAAATAGAATGGGTTTGTCTGGTTATTTTGTCGTGGAATTTTTTTTGTTAACAATTCATGGCCTATTTACTTTTGCCATTAGCAGAACTCCATTATAAAAAAAAAAAGAAGGTAAATTACACGTGTTCAAATTTTTTGAGATTAAAAGTCCAAATGTATCCATCGTGATTTGACTATAATTTTAAATTTACTCAAGTTGGAACTTTGTCAAAGTTCAAAGATAAGAAGGAATGTTTTTCCAACAGTAGGATAATACTAATTCAAAAGTTTAACTGAGGTCAAATTGTTCAATCTCAAATACTCTTTCCCTTGAATTTATTTGACTTGACACGGAATTTTTTTTAAAAAAAAATATTTAAAAGTTGTGACACTAAATAAGCCATAATATTTGTGGGACTATATATAATTCTTTTGAAACTTGTGGTATTAAACATGCCAAAATATTTGTGTGACTAAAAGTTTCTCCTCGAGGTTAGAGTTAAAACTTTAAGTTAAATTATTTCTAAGGTTATTCTTTTTGGAACGGATCAAAAAGAAAATAAGTTCACATAAACTGAAATGGAGGGAGTAGTATATGTAAGATTAAATCGCGAGGCGAGAACAATAATAGTGTACCTGCCAGTAACGCATCGGAAGAATTATTGAACTCACCATCAAAATAATAGCCCCAAGTCATACTCTAGAAAATTGAGTTCTATCTACAAACTAAATATCCTAGTTTTTTTGTATTTTATGGGAGAATCCAAGAGGAAGTTTTCTGTCACTTGAAGTTGTGTGGAAAGCGTATGCAAACTTTTTCTTTTAAGAAAGAAAAGATACGATTTTCTTCCGAAAAAATAACTTGCCACAGAGATTAGATTTAAACAATATTCTCATAGTTATGCTCGCTAATCAAATATAGTACAGTAAAATTATCGTCTCCACAGGGATTGGATTTAAACAGTATTCTCATAGTTTTTAGCTTGGTTGCTATCCAAGATGATCAACAATTGAGATTTATATGATTTCTAACTAAAATTAACTAAGAATCTAAAATTATTGACTAATGACAACCGCAACAAGGAACAAGCAAAGAAGTTTATCAATGAGAGAAGATAGAGTTTTGATGGTATAGGTGCAAGATAATTGTTCAGAATCTAACTCTAGATAATTCATTTGTAATGTTCAAGTGAGTCTTTCGAATTCACTCAATTATTAATTCAAACATTCAGCAAAAACTCCTCTCTCGATTAAGTCTTAACCTCACAAGATGAACCAATTTAAGCACATGAAGATATGCAAAAATGCATAGTGGATTGGTATTTAGGAAAATCTCTTTCGATTATTCTCCTAACTAGGTTTAATCAATGATTCAACTGGCCTCTTTCGATTACTTAGAAGAATTTATGAACTCAACCAACAATATAGTGCAAGGATATTACACGTTATGCCTCTCTCGATTACATGAACTAGTGAATATAGATGCAATAATTAAATCATCCAAAATGATTCAATACATAAAACTAGAGTTATAATCCACAAACATTCATCAATACACCAAATCCATCAAACCCTAAAAGGAACTTCTCCATAGATATGGATCAATTCATAACAAATAAAATTAAAGTATAAGAAAATATAAATTCGATCCAAACTCGGGTCTTGAGTGAGAAAGGAATGATGAAATCCTTGTGTTTGTGTTCTTCCAACTCCTCCTTAGCCTCCTTAGGTCTAAAGTATGTCAAAAGTATAGAACATAACGTTATTTTCATGTATTTATACCAAATAGGATCGGGCCCAGACGAAACCACCTTCTCCTAGCTGAAATAGGATATTGGCTCTGTAAAAATTACACAAGCGCGCTGCATGGGGCGACGCGCCATACAGGGTATTAGTGGGAAAATCAAGAGAGCTCAACATCTGTCAGGCAGCCAAATATACACTGCTGCGGCGTGGTGGGCCTCGCACAGGCATCGCTTTAGTGACGTTTTCTAGAGAATTGGCAAATTTCAATTATGCTACTATTTTTTCTTGTGTAATGATGAATTGGGCAGCCACTTCATGTGCACACGTCACTTGCATGTCTCAATTTGGAGGATTCAATTCCTTAACATCTTATGAGACTTTTGGCTAGCCGCTTCATGGTAAACGTCTTCCAACAAGCCGTGATAGGCCATTTACATGGCCTTGAGCATTTTTCTTTTTTACTTTTTATATACATACACGGTACTCACCCCCGAACTCGGTCCCGTCTTAATTTCTTGGGCTTTTACTCAGATTTCAAAGCTCCAAATAGCTCTACCACATCTACATAACTCGAAATCACTCCTGTAAAGCATAAAACACACAATAAGTGCAAATCATTACCCATTAAAGCTCAACACAAGTAAAGTGCGATGAATTTGAGTGCAATAAGCGACTAAATTACGCAATTATAGCCTACCATCAATGTTTTTGAAAGAAAAATTGGAGGTTTTGTCCAAACTTTCCTAAAGTGAATATTTGAGTTTTGAACATCGATTTGGAGTTGGATTTTAGTGAAATTAGTATGGTTGGACTCATAATTGAATAGATTGTAAAAAATTATAAGTTTTGTCGGGTTCCGAGGTACGGGACTGGGTTTGACTTTTTGCTTGACTTTGAGTATTTGATTAAAGATTAGACCTTTATCGATTGAGTTTGTTGCATTGGGAATTATTTGATATTTTTGAGTTGCTTTTGGCTAGTTTTGAGCCGTTCAGATGTTGTTACGCACGGGATGGCATTTCTAGAGTGTTGCTTGGCTTGCTCAAAATTTGTTTTGGCTTGTTTGAGGTAAGTATCTTATTTAAACTTGATTGAGGTACTAGTTTCCTAGATTATTTGTGATAGATACGTGCTATGGGGCACATATGTGAGGGATTTGAGCCCAGGTGCTAGTATCAGGGTATTTATCCATGCATGGGGTAGTGCTTAGGCTATGATAAGCTTAGAGTTGATTGTTAAGCTTTAAGCTATAATGTTTCTCATATTTGTATTATTGTTGTGAACTATTTGAGCCATGTATGAGGTTAAAAAGGAGCTAATTCTCTGAATAAACTTGGTAATTGCTATTTCTGTGATAAATTGCCGATTTGAGCTATGATAGTACAAATTGCACATGCCTACACTTTAGCATGTTATTATATCGGTCAAGGAGCATGAAATCTGATGTTTATCCATCATATACATGTATTATTGTATACTTGCTTCTATGTGATATTATTTGGACTGGATGCCTGTGACCACGCTGAGCGGATTATGTTGTTATGCTTGTGACTGTGCTGGGCGAATTATAATATTATGATCGTGACCACGTCGGGTGGATTGTGATATTAACATGCGAGTTGTCCGTGCGATTATTAGCATGTGATTTGTCCGTGCAGATATAGATATTGATATTATAGCACTTGATTTGTTCGTGCAGAACGTGAGTTATCCGTGCAGTTGATATTATTAGCACGTGAGTTGCCCATGCATTACGTGAGTTGTCCTTGCAGCATGTGGATACAGATCCATCCCCCTAGGGTCACTCTCTCATGTTTCTCTCTTGATGGTGTACACGTATATTGTGAGAAACCGATGGGTTTCTGGTTGATGTGAGCTCTGGGAGAGCTGGTTACAATTATTAGACCGGGTTGCACGCCGCAACATGCCTTATTAGCTTATGGTTATTGGATCGGGTTGCACGCCACAACGTACTGATATTTGGTTATTGCATTTCATCTTTACTTGCAATTTCCTTGATTGTTTACCTGATTTACTTGCATTTCTTCTTCATATGCTGGATTGTTGACTAAGTAGAACACCTTAAAATAAAGATTTGTGAGCATCAAAGCGGTTTTACCTGAGATTTCCTGATTTGATCACATATCTATTCTATATTTGTTATAATTATGAACTGTACAGGTGATGGTGAGTATCATTTATAGTTCTTCACTACTTTCAACCTAAGGTTAGGTTTGTTACTTATTGAGTACATGGGGTCGGTTGTACTCATAATATACTTCTGCACCTTGCATGCAGATTTTGGAGTTGTTGTTGTTGTGTATGGCGGGAGCTGGCATTGAAGATGTACATGCGTTTCGGTTATAGTTTCCTCTTATTCTTGGTAGCTTTAGATTCACAAATCTCTTTATATAAATTTCGAACGTATGATTTATTTATTTCATACCAGCTTTGTAAATTCTAAGTCTTAGAAGCTCATGACTTGTACTACCAGTCCTTGGGGAGTTGTATAAATATTCACTTATTTCACTTTTGAGTCTTAATTTTATTATTAAATTGTATTTACTGTTATTTGGCTTACCTAGCGGGTTAGGTTAGGTGCCATCATGACTAGTTGGATTTGGAGTCATGGCAAGTTGGTATAGAGCTCTAGGTTCATAGGTTCTACGAGTCATGATCAAATATCTAGTCGAGTCTCTTGGATCGGTATGGTGACGTCCATATCTATCTTCGAGAGGCTGCAGGGCATTTAGGATAAACTTCCTATCTTTCTTTCCTTATCGTGCGACATTGATTGAACTTGAAATGTATCTCTTTGAATTATTTCCACTCACTCGTATGCATATGTGTGCGCTCAGTATCAACTGTGCATCAACGGTTTGTATTCCATGAATGGGGTGCGAGATGTGTTTTATGTGTTGTGGGTTTGGGCTAGTTTGGAGGACTTGAGTCCGGGTTTTGACCACAGCTTGGGCTCGGTGATTTCATTTATGAGAGTATGTGCTTTTGGATTTCTATGTCCGATAGTGTCCCTAGAAGTAGGATTTATGGCTCGGTGAGTGGTTGGATAGCTATATGATGAGTATGATGTGGCTCCGGGGTGTGCTCAGATGGTTTTGATATGACAGGAAGATTTTTCTTGGGATGTGAAAGGACTATGAATGCTCGATTTCTGTGGATATGTTATACAGTCTTGAGTTTTGAGGAATTCTTTCATCTTGTTCATTTGTAGAACGAAGTAGATTCTCATGTCTTGTTGACGAGTTTAGACTTGGGAAGATTTAGTGAAAGCATAGTGGTTATGGCTAGGGTTGGGCATAGAGAAATTCCAGTTTGAGGCTAAGAAGGTGGGATATCTCCTTCAGGATGTTCTGAGGTTGTGTGATTCTTATGAAGATTATGTGAAGAGTTTCTTTATATCAGTGGGTTATGTGTGTCGTAATTTGAGTGTAAATTGCTTGAGTAAATTTGGCTTGACTGTCACGAGGTATTTTATGGTTTGTGTGGCATGAGTTAATGAAGAATTTAGTTGAATCTCAGTGCGAGAGTATAGCAGTAATAAAGTATGGGTATTGTGAGTTATCAGATATTTTGTTCTATGGCTTTAAGCCAAGTGGGGGAGTCTGTTATTGACGATTTGATTACATGGTTATGTGTTGTATTGGTTTCGGTCTGAGACATGCTTGTGGATCAGTTATGACTTGCAAAGGTTGGTTTTGAGGATGACTAGAGTAAGGAAATTTCTGGTTGCAGGATATATTATACTTTACGGGTAAGTGAAAATCATAGGATGAATTGGGTTTATTATTCGTGATGGATGTAGTGTGCATGGAGTAAGGATTTACTCGGTTGCGTTAAGGCGGGGGTTACTTCTTTGGGTATTGGTATATGAAAGAGGCATAGGTCGTTCGGCTCGTATTGGTAGTGCATCGAGGTTTGGATAGGGTAGATGAATCTTAAGAAGGTTCTGACGAGTTCAAGATTTATATGTGGCATTTGAGATTTTTTTGGATTTGTATATGGCTAAGATCTAAGATTTGCATCGGATGGTATCGTGACTCGCGATATTTATATATTAGTGAAGATACTACATTTTAGTATCGGAAGGGTAAAGGAAACAGTTTCAAATTCACATAAGGACACTTTAGAGTGAGTATCTCAGATGTGGTATTTTGAGTGCTTAAAAGGGAATACAATGGCTTTTGGGTTTTAGGGCTATGTAGTTTCATGCTAGGATCTCATGTGGCGAGTTTTGGTTGAGGATCATGGTATTATGGCAAGTAGAAGTATTAACTTGAAGGGAATTCAGAAGAAACTCAGAGAAAATAGGATAGCTTGGTGGCAGATCGGTTCAACATGGTAATGGGTATAATCGGTTCTTTGGGTTCTTATGATGTGGTGAGTCTCTACATGTATTTTGTTGAAATACTCTTGGGTTTGGCGACCTGTGTGACTTGGTTGAGTTAGAGGTGTTGCACCCTATTTTGCACTAGTCAAAACAAGATTCAACTTGTGGTTTCTCTGTTGTTGATGAAAGAGAGTCGTCACCTAATATTTAAAGGTATACTAGGGTATCTATTTAATTACTAAAGGTATTCTTTATTAGTCTGCTAACCGGTGAGATTATGGATAAGGGTTCTTGTTCTTCTAAGGGGAAGGTGTTAGGCACTCCTTAAAATATACCCGAGGTAGCTCCATAGGACTTAGACTAGATTTAAGACTAATTATTTATACTATGCCTTAACTAGTGTTTAAAAGAGTGCGGCCTACTTTATTTTAAAGCATAATACCTATAAAAAAAGGGAATGTGGTTTAAAGAAGAATCTTAGGTAAATAATGTTAGTATATATATGCTTGAAAAGAGCTTTGAAAGATAGGATACTTGTATAAAAAAAAAGGTGTAAAAGAGAAGCTAAGTTAAAGCACTTTGTTTCCTAAAACATGAATCATATTACTATAATGAGGGGAAAATGAACCCAAGATGTACCTTTGTTTAGATAGTAGACTGGAAGAAAATTGTTTGAAAGCCTTTGTTTTGGGGAAGCAACACTTTAATTTTAGAGGGGAGTCGATTCCCTTTTTAGAAAAGTTAAACTCATGAATTAGTTCTGGTTTTCCTTTTGAAAAGAGGGACTGCCATCTTTGTTATGCCTTTGGGCTTAAAAAAATCTTTAAGAAAAGAGTTAGCAAAGCATAATGAATTAATAACAATTCATGACTAGCGGATGTGGAATTAATTACTAACTAATGCCTCTTTTAATCCTAAGTTCTTTAAGGCTTGCCTAAGTCACTTTTATATGAATTAAAAGATAAATCAAAGCATTCAATCCAATATATACTTGTCATATATATATGATATAAAACAACAAAAACATAGTGAAGGATAACGACATAGTACAATTGTAGAATAACGAAAGCAGTAAATAAAGAAGCGAAGGGAAAGAAATAACTCTGGTGTTTGGGCCTCAAAGAGGAAGGCCCAGCAGTAATAGGGACGAGCAACAGCTGACTCTGAACCTTCTAAAACATGGCAAGGCTGGACTTGGGCCTGAGTTCTTAAAGAATTCAGCTGGCCCAAATCGTTGTACATGTTCAAAAAAGAAGAGAGAAGGTCATTAGAAAAATAGTACTATATGCATGCCTATATATGAAATTTGCAAGCAAAGAATAAAGGAAAAGATCACTGACAGTATTTAAATACTAAAGAAGTCATACTAATGTGGAGGTTATATATAATAAATGATCTACATTGAACACCTTTAGTTGTCATTAAACACCAAACCCAAAGAGAATAATAATTGTCAATAAATTGAGGGCCAAGGAGAGAATTCTACTCAAGGTCTATGCTCCCATTGATTCTCCCGACACTTCAAAGTTCCCAAGGGTCTCAAGTGCTAGGGCAATGCTTGTTCCGGGGAGATTAGCCTAACCTAGAGTTAAACTCTATTTTCAAATACCTCTAACCACTAACAACTCATTCTTCCCTATAGGTTTGAATGTCAATGGGGCTATTTCAATGTAAACCACTACTATGATATTTCCTACCACATAAGCATACTCCTTCTTAACAGAATAGCCTAGGAAAACACATAGAAACAATCCCCATTTATTATAACAATACTTTCAGCTCTAGGTGATTGATTAACATACTAGACAGACATGAAGCTCAAATTCCAAATACACACATAGGCAGGAACATCAGACTGATTTTGCTAAAGAAACATACAATTTGAATCAAACATCTCAGAAATAGATAAATAGCACATAGTTTAGAGTTGCAATAGCTTTGGGATACAGATGTTGAAGCCTCAACACTGATCACAGATTAGTTTAACACCAGACATTATCATGAGCATACAAATATGTTAATAACACTACTTGAATCCTTTGAGATCTTTAGTAAAGGTTCAGACAATGACATATGCAAGTTATTGTACTCAATCAGTAATAATAAAAGGTTTCTCCAATACCAGATTCAATCCAGATTAACAGGGGAGAGAGATGACTGAGTACAATTTCAAAACAGTGTTTAAAAGTATGAAGTCATGAGGGATAAACAAAGATTCATGCCAAACTTCCACACATACAGAGACTTCAATCAAAGTTATGACCTCACAAGATAGGATGAGTTTCAAACATTACAAAATCATATATCATTAAGGGGTTTAAGAACATGAGAAACATCATACTAAGCAGACTTAACTCAGCTGTACATAATAAGGTTGATAATTAGACATGGTGAAATTGCATTCAACTAAAGAAGACACAACTACTATCTAGTTCATGAGAGGTAGGTAGATCATAACAAAACATATGTAGAATGATCACTGATGTTCATATAAAGTTCATCCTAGTAGGACTGTTTCCAACTAACAGTTAGACATGGATGTAAAAGCATCCATAGTGAGGACTCAAAGAATACTTAAGGATTAACAAGCATTAATGTAAAGAAAGGAAAGCATTTTGAATACTCAAACTTTACAATCCTTAACCAGGTGATGTAGGGTCATATTATGTACTTTCATGTATGTTCTAGCTAGAATCATCTAACAACAACCCCAAGTATAGAATAACAAAACTCGGAAGAATATGGCATGGTAAGTATGAAAACTATAACAACAACCCTAAGTATAACATAATTCAAAAGAATACAACATGATAAGCATGAAGATTGTAATGGAACATTCGGGGAAAGTCTAAAGTTTAGGTTGATATGAGAAATCATTAAATCATGTTAAACAGCTTAACCGCATAGGCTATTTAATACAACGTAGAAGTCACAAGGTCACATAACTACTTAATCAATACTAATAAAACATAATGGCTGACCACAGATTGACAACAAAGCCATGACGAACTAAACTAGACAATTATAGACTAATAACAATCATTATAAATGAAATAGGTAACAGGAAAACAATAGCACGTTCATGATTTTCGAATGAAGAAATTAAAAGAGAAAGGTTGGAAGTATAATGACCACCTCTTGAGCAGCAAACAAAACAAAAGGATATTTCCTATCCGTATAGAATCAAGAACTCAGCCCGACCAGTGTAAGACTCATAATAAGAAAGAAATTAGAACTAGTTAGAACCCTAGCTTGATTTGTTACTACCCAAGACTAAAATTTATATTTGCTAAGTGATTTCGTGGTGTCTTTGTTGTATCTTTTCTGTGTGTTAGGTCTGTTAGGTGAGAACATTAAAAGCCCATATTAATAGTGGCTGTGAATGCATTAGGGTTTCAAAGGATTCAAACTTGGTTTTGAAGAATGGCGAAAGCTTGATTATGATAGCAAAGCGAGTGAAATTGGAGAAACAGAGGGGAAAAATCAATGAGAGTTTTACCTGAGAAGAGGAAACATGACCATTGATGGAAAAACCCATCGGGTAAAGCCCCAATGTCCAGAGGTACCTCTGGACCTCGAATAATCATGATGATGTTCTGAAATATGCTCATGCATGCTCCGATTTAACAGAGCGCAAGGGAAATTTGGAGATTCGAAGTTGCATCTTTGAGTCTTAGGGTTCCAGGTTTTGGAATTTTTTATTTGTGTGATGAACGAGAATGAAGTCGGCGAGAATCGCGTATAGGAAAGACAAAGAAGATGATTTCCTGATAGATTCATGACCTTGCACGAATTTGTGCAAGGTCTTTTGATTTATTTGAGTCTGTGAGGTTGAGAGGAAAGGGAGAGAAATGGGAAAAAGAGGTGGCAGGGTGAGTGACAATGAATTAGGGTTAGGTAACGAGACCAAACGGTCTCTAGGTTAAAGTGGGAGGAAAAGACCTGGGCCGTTGGATCATTTGATCAACGACCCTGATAATTCGGGCATTTAAGGGTTTTGGGGAGGAATTTTGGTGGCCATCAGATCGTAGTATTTTGACGGTGGAGATGAGATATATGGGCGGGCATTTAAAAATTAAGAGAAAATCAGAAATTAAATGTAAGTCGTCGATCAGATGGACTAACAGTTCAGATGCATGTGTGTTTGTTTTGTGAGTGATAAGGAAGGGTGATGTGGCACGATCTCATTGGTTCAATGGGAATGACATGGATTGCCAAAGTGGAGAGGGGGGGATTGAACCTGGGTTATTTTCGGACTGGGCCTATGTATTGGGTTGGAGTTGATTTAATTAATAGCCACTTTGTATTTAATTAAGGAATTCCAACTATAGCTTTTTAGTTTTTAACCCTTTTAAAATTAATTTAATTAAACTTAATTAATTTTCAATAAAATAGAGTAAAATTATAATTATCAAATACACTACTAACTATTGCATTTAATTATTTATAAAATACTTTGTTCTCTTAAATTATAACACTAGTTTTGAATTATAAACATAGTAATCTAATTAATCAAAATTTGAGAAGTAATTCGTAAATTAATTATAAAACCTCTATGGTGTATTTTAAAAATAATAAGTATATTTGTAATTATAATGCTAATTCTAGGTTATTAATTTCAAAGCTAATATTAATTAATATGTAAAAATAGGTAATTATTGATAGAAAATACATTAAAAACATTCATTGTAAATATTTAAGTATAAATAAATTAATTTTAAAAGGGAGGGTCACAATTGGCCGTCAACAGCTGCCCCTCTTTGACCGGAGACGATAAAAGAGTTTTCGGGCAAAGAAATTGAACCTAAGCCAATTTTGTCCTGACTTTAGGCATACATTACAGAAATGGCACGAGGATTATGAGCTATAGGATTGAGAGTTAAGATTTTGGGAAGATTTTAGGAAGTTGGGGCCGAATTCTGGTTTTGAATTGCTTATATACCTCGGGCTTATCGAGGATCAGACCTGATATAGTTTTGGAATGAGGATTTTGAGGAAGCAATATTCGCAGGAACTGCCCCAGTGTCATATTATGACGATACGACGAGACGGAGGATTGGGCACTCACGATAGCTTGAATTTTGCGGTTTGACTTGAAGGATTTAAAGATTTGGAGTTCCATTAGTTGTTTTGTGCTTGAACATGGAACCTTGGCCTGCTAATGAGTTTGTTGTCCTCATAGCGTTGTAGTTTGGTATGCTGCTTAGGAAGAGTTCCACGTCGCGATATTTGTTCCTGCAAAAATGAAATACACACATACCTATATATTGCAATGCATAATTTATTATGATGTGATGTAAATGATGTAGGAATGATGATGCATGGCTGACGACGAGCTGTTATTTGGGATCGGGATGATGGGATACTTGAACTTGACTCGATTTGTTAGTCGGGCTATGTACCATTCCGGAGTTGTCGGAGCATTGAAAAGTGTCTCCGCTTGTTGGGAGAGCTTTGACTGGTAGAGTGCGTCTCCGCTTGTTAGAAGAGCTTTGCACTGAGAAATTATCTCCGCTTGTTGGGAGAGCTTGATTTGTAGAGTCCGTCTCCGCTTGTTGAGAGAGCTTTGCACTAAAATGTAAAGTAATCTACGCATGGGAGTTATTGACTTAAATCGTAATCATGCCTGAAGCTGCATGAGCAAAACATCAAAACATTCAAGATAATAGCAAAGGAAAAGAAAAGCATGCCCAAGAGATACTCTTGACTGCGTAGCTAAGTTGCGGCCATCAATTGGCAAAACGCCGGTGACAAGGTTCGCGACTGTCTATTCTGGTCTCTGTTGCGACGGAGCAGCGGTGCATATTGTTCCATTGGCGGAATGAACAGTTTGCTATATACAATGCTTCGATTAGAGAATCTGACGTTTGATTTGTACAGGGCGCTCTGATTGATTGAGCTGACAATTTGCTATTTACAGGACTTTAATTGGTGAAGCCGACGACTCATTTTGTACAAGGTGCTATGATTGGTTGAGCAGATGGTTTGTTATGTACATGTCTTAAATTGGTAAACCAGCGGTTCATTTTGTACAAGATGATATGATTGGTGGAGCAGACGGTTTGCTATGTACAAGGCTTTTTCCGTATCAGAGGTCGGACTCCGAGGTACTTGCAAAGGATTCAAGGGTTAGCTTCAGTTGTACCAGAAAAATTTAAGTAAAGGAGAAAGGGTGATAGTCCTAGAAAAGTGGCAGATTTGTCATTTGCCCCAAGTGTGGTCCTAACGTTTCCTTGCTTCCTGTTGACCCTGCACTCAAAGAAAAATTCTTAGTGAGGCAGGGGTTGGTATGTGTCGACCACAATGTTGGTTTTCCCCGGCCTTTGATATGGTTACGCCGCGAAGTTCGGTAGATGGAACAAATTACTGTATTTTAGAAAACATTTTCAAAGTGCCGTCATTATGGATTATGACATGCTTCGAATAGTTCTCCAAACGCGAGCGTCGTTTCTTGAAAATTCCATCCTGTTGATTTCGATCCTCCATGATGCTTGACAATACGACTGCTTGCCATTGAGACTGCATCCTAATTCGAACTAATGCATTACAAAGGTTTTTCCTAAGGTTATGACCGAACCCTTTTAGGTTGCCTACGTATCCAAAACAGAATTAGGTTTGAACGTAGTTCGTGGATGATGATAAAAATATGATGAAGATGACTGAGTCTGACTCAGGCAGCCTATGTATCCAAATGGAATCAGGTCAAGACGTAGTTCAATTACAATAGATGAAAAAAGATGAGATTAAGAATGAAATGGCCGAGTCTGACTTAGACGGCCGATGTATCCAAATGGAGTCAAGCCAGGACGTAGTTCAATTACAAAAGACATCTAAATCCGATGAGGATTGACTACGTATTTTCTTTCCGAGGAAGTCAAGTCAGCGTAGTTCCAGAGTAACATACAAAAATGATGTTTGGATTTTCTATTAAAAAAGAAAAGAGGGAGAGAAACCAAACCCTCTGTGGGTTGCCTACATATCCCTCCGTGGGAAGTAAGGTTGAACGTAGTTTTGTTACATCAAAAGCCAAGATTAGAGCTCTGATGGGCTTTGTGTTGATTCTTCCATCCATTTCTGCCAAGATTAGAGCTCCGCTCGACAACACTCGGTGAACCACGTAATGACCTTGCCAATTTGGTGCGAACTTTCCTTTGGCTTCCTCCTGGTGTGTAAAGATTTTCTTCAGGACCATATGTCCCGGTGTGAACTGGCGAGGCTTCACCCTTTTGTTATTTGCGTTGGCCATCCTGTTCTGATATAGCTGACCATGGCATACTACATCCTTTCTCTTCTCGTCGATGAGCATGAGTTGCTCCTGTCTGACCCGTATCCATTCTGCATCGTCCAACTTTGCCTCTTGGGTAACACAGCTTCAGTTCCATATACCAACATGTATGGCGTTGCCCCAGTGGATGTTCTCATAGTGGTCCGATAACCCAGTAAGGCGAAGGATAGCTTCTCGTTCCATTGCCTGTGATTGTCTACTATCTTTCATAGAATCCTCTTCATATTCTTGTTGGCTGCCTCGACTGCCCCATTCATTTGTAGTCTGTACGCTGTGGAGTTGCGGTGGACAATTTTGAACTTCTCACAGATTTATTGTTATGCCCCATATTTTCGTACGTGAGAGTACGTCGTAAGCCAATTGATGTAAGCCCCAAAATGAGATCTTCTTTGGAAATATATAAAGTAAGTTAATCTTGTTACCTTGGAGGTCACAATTATTAAAGATCATGGATAACAAGTACCAAGAGGGTTGGAAGACTTAGAAGCTAAAAGAATTGAAGAAAATAAGTTTCGTCGAAAGTCGACAAGTTGGGAATGTTATAACGTGTACTTTTGGGGTGAGACTAGGGTGCTTAACATGATAAGGAGGTTATTTTATGAGTTATTTTAGTTGTATGATAGTCGCGTGTTATGTTTTAAAATTAACCGAGTTGTGGAACAAAAGCTGGCAAAGGTTAAACACAAGTTATATTGATAAATGTGCTGAAACTTAGGTCAAATATAGTTGCGGTGATACATATACAAAATTGAAGATCTATGAGTCTAGTTTCTAACTCACTAAACCATTTGTCAATACGACCTCGGAGTATAGAGATATTCACGTTTTGGCGAGACTGCGCATGAAGACCCTATGGGACCCACTTGGTCGGTGGCCTACCCTCACTTGTTTTTATCTCGTTTTTGGGATGAGGTTTGCTAATTTTTCGACCTACTTCCATTCTCAAACTCTCCAAACCCTCCCAAATATTTCCCCAAATGCTCCAAACAAATTCCAAAGAAATATACCATACTCCAACATCAAAGTTAGCCAAAGGTGAAGAATAACCCCTCTATGGTGTTGTGATGTGATAAGGATGATGGTGAGCTAAGTTAAGCTTGGGGTTCGAAATTTATCTACTGCCTAAGTTAACATCCTTTTGATGGTGTTGAAGGTTAATTACATGTTGGTTGAGGTGTTGGAGTGAAAGATTACAAGATAGCACTTGAAAGGGGAAGAGATGTTATCTTTTGTTGGGTTATATATATATATATATATATATATATATATATATATATATATATATATATATATATATATATATACAAATGTTTTTATGGCTGTAAATTGGGGGAAATAACTTTATTATGATATGGTTTCTATTGTTATGCATTTCTATATGTTTATCGAATGAATTTGTGAAAGAAACATATGAAACATGAGTTTGGAAATGAAGATTAGCTTAAGTTACTTTTATGGTGTTGTTTTGCCATTGAGGGCTGTTATAAGGTAAATATAACTTGTATTTCAACTTGAAAATACTGTAGGAGGTATGTATATTGTGTTCTTGCATGTGCTTAAGGTTATCTTGATATTTTTTAAGTTAAATGGATGGACTGGACATGAACTAGTGAATAAAGTTGCTAATTGAGGATAGTTTGAGTTGGGGATTTTTTCTTTTGTTATAAATATATGGCATAGGGCTAGAATCATTATTGAGTGAATTCATTATCATGTTAATGATACTGTTAAGTGAAAGTAAGAAGTCTGTAAGGGGTGATATGGGGTATACGGGTTCCAATCGGAGCTTGCCGCTCGTCGTGAAGTAGTTGTGACTTCTTGTTATATGGTGTCTTATTATTGATACTTAAATGTTTTTGGATTGCTCTGGTTGTTGTTGTTGGTATATGTTACTAGAAGAGGCTCTTGTTACAGGGGAGATTCTGCCCAAATTTACATAAACGAGCTACTAGTTTAAGTTGCGGACTTAGCCTTTACTCAACACTTATTTTGAATCTCCTTATGCTATGGTAAATTGATTTGAGTTGTTTGAAGAATTTCTGGGAAGGTATTAAGGACTCAAAGGAGTTAAGGTATGTTAAGGCACTTACTTCTTTCTTCTGGCATGATCTAAAGTGGAATGAGCATAAACGATACTCTATTTCACAACGGATCTAGTCCTAGTAACTAAGGTGGTCCATGTTGTTCTTTCCTTAAAACGTTATTCTAAGCAAGTATGTATGATCCTTGAATATTATTAAGGCTCATATTGATGGTATGGATGTCTATAATGTTAATCGAAGGTGCAACGACCTTACGTTACTGTGAAAGGTTTAGAACATGATTCCATGAGTCGAGCATGCATTATATATATGTATCTATTTTACTCTACCGAGCCACGCTATAGTCGGCCAGGTACGACACCTATTGTGCAACCACTGATCAGTTGGGTTTACCGAGCTCCACGTGGCCGGGTACGATTCTACCGAACCTTATGATGGTCGGGTATGCTTTTACAGAGTCCTCTTTGAGGCCGGGTACGATATGATGATGATGATGCCCACAGAGGCGAATGTTTTAAAAAGTTTATGTATATATATGTATTATGCATTTCATATTAGTAACCCTCAGAGGCACTCAGATGTCACTCAGATGTTACAGGTTGTATCTCCCCTATCTCTCTTTATATTACTGTTCTTATTTATGCTTTCCTGCCATACATACTCGGTATTTTATTTGTACTAACATACTTTTTTGCCTAGGGACGCTGTGTTTGATGCTCGCAGGTCCAGATAGACAGGTAACAGTCCTCCTAGTAGGCTATCAGCTCAACGAAAGGTGTTGGTACACTCCACTGGCTCCTGAGTTACTTATTTGGTCAGTATGTTTTGGACATGTATTTATTGGTATGACGGGGCTCTATCCTAGCCTTTATGACGTTTATGTACTCTTAGAGGCTATTAAACAGATGTCATGTATATGAAAGATTGTACGGCCTTGTCGGCCTATATTCAGGGTACGAGTGATCATTTTGGTCTTATAGGCCCGTATGTCACATGTATAAGTTTGTATTACATGTTGGGTCGTCCTATGCCGAGTATTCCCTTATGGTTTATTCTGGTTATACCATGATGGGCCTTCTGGCCCATTTATCCATGATGGTATGTTAAGAAAGAAATACGTTACGTTGGTACTCTATTGGGTAGGGCATCGGGAGTCCGTCGTGGCCCATCGGTTTGGGTTGTGACATTTCTATAATGAGGTCGTTATTAAGGTTAGTGATATTGTCGGTGATGATTGACTCAGGTATCCTAAATCTGCAGACAATGTTTTTTCGGACAAAATCCGCCACTACCTTCTTTGTGACGGCCTTGTAGGTAGATGCTTCGATCCATTTAGTGAAGTAGTCAATGACTACCAAGATGAAGTGGTTCCCATTTGACGCAGCGGGTTCTATATGTCCAATCACGTCCATGCCCCAAGCGGCGAACGGCCAGGGAAAACCCATCACATTCAACTCATTCGGCAGAACCCGGATGAAATCCTTGTGAATCTGGCATTAGTGGCACTTCTATCGTAGCAGATACTATCGTTTTCCATAGTCATCCAAAAGTATCCAGCTCTCAAGACCTTCTTGGATAATGTGAACCCGTTCATGTGGGGTCCGCACATTCCTGTATGTATTTCTTCCAATAGCCTGGTTGCCTCGGCGGCATCTGCACATCTCAACAAACCCAAAGTTTGGGGTCCTCCTGTACAGGACTTCCCTGTTAAGGAAAAAATGATTCGCCAACTTCCTGAGGGCTCGCTTCTGACTATTAGTAGTATTCTCTGGGTACTCTCTAGTTGCAAGGAATCTTCTAATGTCACGATACCATGGTTTACCATCTGGCTCTTCACCTATATGGAAGAGATAGGCATGTTGATCCCTGATCTCTACCTCATAGGGACGATGTAGTTCTTGTCTTGATGTTGAATCATGAACGATAGAGTTGCATGGGCGTCGGCAAACTCGTTCTGAATCCAGGGAATGTTCTTGAACTCAATCTTCGTGAACTTCTTGCATAACTTTTATGTAGTGTAAATATGGAAGGATCTTGACATTTTGGTGGACCATTCCCTTTGGACTTAGTGTATCAATAGATCGGAATCCCCTATGACCAAAAGTTCTGTGATGTTCATGTCGACCGCCATTCTAATTCCCATGATGCACGCTTCGTATTCAGCCATATTATTGGTACAAGAAAATCTTATCTTTGCCGATGCTAGATAGTGCTGTCCAGATTTTGAAATTAGGACTACCCCAATTCCGACTCCTTTGAAGTTTTCTACTCCATCGAAAAACATTCTCCATCCAGGGTGTGACTCTGCAATATCTTCTCTAGTAAATAATACCTCTTCGTCGGGAAAATACGTAGTGAGTGGATCGTAATCCCCATCCACTGGATTCTCTACGAGGTGGTCGGCCAAAGCCTTCCCTTGATAGCCTTCTGAGTTATGTACACAATGTCAAATTTGCAGAGGAGAATTTGCCACTTAACTAGCTTTCCAGTAGGCATCAGCTTCTGGAAGATGTACTTGAGCGGATCGAGCCGGGATATCAGATGCGTAGTGTATGCTGACATGTAATGCCTTAGTTTCTAGGTGATCCAAGTTCAGAGCACAACAAGTGCGTTCTATCAAGGTGTATTTGGACTCGAATGGTGTGAACTTCTTACTTAAGTAGCAGATGGCATGCTCCTTTCTCCCAGTTTTTTCATGTTGTATCAACACACATCCAAAGGCGTTATCTAAGACTGACAGATATAGTAACAATGGCTTCCCGAACTCGGGGGGAACCAACACTGGTAGATTTGACAGATACTCCTTAATTATGTTGAAGGCTTTCTGGCACTCTCCTATCCATTTTTTGGCAACATCCTTTTTTAGCAACTTGAAAATGGGTTCACAAATTACCGTGGACTGGGCTATGAAATGACTGATATAATTTAATCTACCCAAGAAACTCATCACATCTTTCTTACTCTAGGGCGGTGGCAATTCCTGAATGGCTTTGAGTTTTGATAGTTCCAGTTCTATCCCTTTCCTACTTACGATGAAATCCAATAGTTTTCCTGTAGGGACCCCCAATGCAGATTTTGCCGGGTTCAATTTCAAGATGTACCTCCGCAGATGCTTGAAAAAGTTCCTCAAATCATCCAAGTGCTCTAAAATCTTTTGAGACTTGATGATGATGTCATCCATTACTTCGATCTTCTTATGAATCATGTCGTGAAAAAGGTTCGTCATGCCCCTCATGTAGGTGGCATCGGCGTTCTTGAGATCGAATGACATGACTCTATAGCAGTAGACTACCTAAGGTGTGGTGAAGACTATCTTTTCTTCATCTTCCTCGTGCATTAAGATCTGGTAGTACCCAGTGAAACAATCCACGAAAAACTGCAATTTGTGCTTCGCGCAGTTGTCGATGAGGATGTGGATATTTGGTAAAGGGAAGTCATCCTTTGGACTAGCTTTGTTGATATCTCGACAGACCATACATATCCTGATCTTTTCGTCTTTCTTGGGTACAGGGACGATATTTGCCAACCAGCTGGGATAATTGTTGACCCTTACCACAATCGCCTCTATCTGCTTGGTCATTTCCTCCTTTATCCTCAAACTCAAATAAGGATTGAATTTTCAATGTTTGTGCTTGAGCAACGATCTGGTAGGATTATTAGGCATTCGATGCGAGACAATGTCAGTATTTAATCCTGGCATATCATCATATGACCATGCGAACACATCGATGTATTGTCGGAGGAGCTCAACCTATTTTTCCTTATGCTCGGCTTCTAGATAAATGCTAATTCTTGTTCCTTTCATTTATTCTTCACTTCCGAGATTGACCACTTTCGTTTCTTCGAGGTTGGGCTTTTTCTGACTCTCCAGCTATTCGATTTCTTGTGGGAGATTGTCTGGCATCATACTCTCATTGTACTCCTCATAATCTGGGTCGTTTTGCTCGATGAATTTGTTACATGTCATAATTGCGGAATGCGGGTTTTTATCGTTTTGATTATTGAAACGAAAAACTTAGTATAAATGAAGCGGTAAATAAAGTTGCAATATTTTAAGACAACGATTTTTTTTATTTCATCAAAAAGGAACGTCTAAGAGTTCAAAAGAGGCAAATGACAAAAGGTATAGACACGGTGCATGCCTCAATTGACCGTGCACTTTTCAAAAGAAAACTTTTACAGTTCAACATTACCAAAACTCCCAGCGAACCAAAGATGGACTGGCGGTCTAATTTCGTAGCTCTTCTCCTGGTTCGGCATCCCTGATGGTCGGTGTCTGGATGCTAGTTCCTTTACAACATTCTTCAATCATATTCACGAACAACCTTCCCATTCCATCAATGATATCATCTTCTGGTGATTAACTCTAGCCCGTACCTTAAACATGCTCCGGGACAAAAAACGTTTTCTCGAAGCTACCGGTCTGAGCTTTTCTAATCGGAGGCTGATATCCTATGTCAGCCCTTCCTTTCTGCCCATTAAGTTCAATTGGATCAGTGATCACATCTTACCTAGTTCCTAACTTGGTTTCTGGTCTGTATTCGTATTTCATCATCTCCCTCATAGCTATCTTGGATCTATACGGCCACTGCATTCCCAGGCTTTGTTTTGTCTCCTCTATTTCGGTAGTCTGCATGATTTACACCACATGGAAAGCAACTCCGTCTAGCCCTTCAATGAATGGGACAACATGCTCCAAATAAGTTGATTGGCCCCATTCGCCATGGACCACTATCTCCTGACATCCCCACTCAAATTTCATGCATTGGTGCAGGGTAGATGGGACGACCCCTGCCATGTGTATCCAGGGCCTTCCCAACAGCAAGTTGTACGAAGAATAAATATCCATTACTTAAAATGGGAAATTCGACCGGTCCGATCTGCAAAGCCAAATAAATTTCTCAAATAACATCCTTCTGCGAACCATCAAAATCCCTTACCCCCACATGGCTTTACTTAACTTTCCTCAAATGGATTCCCAACTCCCGCAAAGTAGAGAGTGGACAAATGTTGAGTCGTGACCCTCCATCAATTAGCACTCGGGACACCACCTTGTCCCCACATTTGACAATTATATGAAGAGCTTTGTTGTGACTTACACCTTCGGAAGAAAGTTTGTCTCTTCTGAAAGTGATCAGGTTTGCTTCGACCATTTTCCCAATTGTTGCGGCCAACGCTTCACTGGTGGTGTTGCTTGGCAAACTTACCCCACTTAGTACTTTTATCAGGGAATCCTTATGACTGTCAGATGTCATCAACAAGTCTATGATTGATATTTGTGCCGGAGATTTCTTTAGTTGCTCCTCCACGGAGTACTCTTTGGTCGACATTCTCTTCTAGAATTCCCCGTCTTCTGGATCTGTTATGTTTCTATTTGAATATTCTCTCTTTCCAAATTCCCTCCATTTGTATCTTTTAGGAGCGTAACATCTCCCTGACCTAGTCATACAGTGGGCTGCTGCAGAGTCTGTCATCTTGGCCTTCCCCTTTTACTAGTATGGCCATGAGACAGTTTTGTATTCCCGACACTCTTTGTCTCCTGTAGCAACGGTAGGTTATAGCTTATAAGTCTGAACTGTCACCGTCGGTCTTACTTGCACTATGATCATTGGAGTCCTTTGAGGTGAGATCCTTGCGGCCTCTGCATTTCCTGTTGTGATAATAGTTCCTTTCAAATCATATTCTTGATCCAATGTAATCATGTTGACCCCCTGTTTTTGGTAATTTGGCAACGAATTGCGATTCACATTGGGCGGAGCCAGAGTGCACTGAATGGCTTCGCTCTTGATCAGTGTTTCAATCTCATTTTTCAGCTTAAAATAATCTTCAGTATCATACCCAAGCACGTTTGAATGGTACACACACCTTTTAGTTGCATCAAAATACTTAGAGGGATACTCATGAACCCTTCTTTCCACTGGATGTATCAATCCTGCTCTCCTCAATCTCTCGAATAATTGGGCCAACGGTTCAGCAATCAGGGTATAATTTCTGGGATCCCTTTCTTTAAAATTAGGATGAGGGCGTGGTGCATAGGTGGGTCAGTTTTGGTGGGTAGCGGTTTGGACATGAGCATATGGTCGTTGTGGGTTCGAGTTATTGTAGGCTCGAGAAGGGTTATATTGAGGTTGGGGGTGGTAGTATGGCTGGGTGTTATAGACCGGAGCATAATCGGGTGGTGATGAATGGTTGTTTGGAGAATAGGAAGTGTTTCCATGATGTTGTTTGGGTTGATAGTAAGGGACGAATGCTGAGACTTATTCTTTTTTCTTCTTTCCGCTACCAATTGACCCAGATTGGATTGCCTTTCTGGCCGCTTGCAGTGCAGCCATGGATTGTACTTTGCCAGATTTTATACCTTCTAAGAAATCTTCCATCTTGACCAGTTCGGAGAATTTATGTCCCATTATTTTTTCAAAGTATATCCCTTCCTGGGCCCTGATGAAATACTTGGCTAATTCACTGTCGTCCAATGAAGGTTGTGCCCTGGCGGCTTCTGACCTCCACCGACGTGCATATTGTTGGAATGACTCAGATGGCTTTTTCTTTAGGTTTGCCAGTGCGAACCTATCAGGAGTGATCTCTGTGTTGAATCGAAAGCGATTCATAAAATATTTTGCCATATCTTGCCAGATTCTCCAGTTTTGTGGATCTTATCGAGTATACCAGGTAAGTGTTTCTCCCGTCTGGCTCCTTATGAACAAATTCATTCTTAGCTTCTCATTCCTTCCCACTCTGACTAATTGTCATAATATTCCCTCAAATGTGTGGAGGGATCACCTGTCCCGTCAAAGATATCAAACTTTGGAGGCTTATACCCCACTGACATATCCACATCCAGATGGATACACATATCCTCGTAGTCCAAACTTTCACTTCCCCGAGCGACTTGGAGGTTGTTAATTTGTTTTCTCAAGATTTATAGCTGCTCGAACACTGACTCCTCCTTCTTACGCCTAGATTCCCACTCCATATCAGCATATTGGTCAATCTCATAAGGCACCATGACCGTGACAGGCACTATAAAGGTAGGTTCAGAAATGACATATAAAGTAGGAACATTTCGCTCATGGGTGGCGGTATGTGCCACGGGTATGTACTGATTTGAGTGAGTGGTAAAAGTGACTCTGTTACGAGGAGGGGTGTGAGTTACATTAGTTGTAATAGGCGGGTTTTGTGGTGTTTGAACGTACTGTGGTACGTAGGGAGTGTGAATAAGGGGATTTGGTGGGTTTGCGGGGGTTACTGAAGGTATGACTTGAGTGGTGGGGACTGAGGTTGTGGTGTTGTTGGTTTGGCATGATGTGGAAGGAAAGTGGTCGGGGATTGAATCCAAAGAAGGAAAGCGAGGTGGTTGAGGGAGCGTTGTCACGGCCAGATGTGCGAGTTCCCTGATATGCTGTACTTCCTCCCTTAAAGACTCCATCACCTGGGCCATCCTGACCATGTGTTCATCATTCCTAGTATCGTCCTTCTCTCCCGATTGCCCTTGGCTATCAGCTATGACCAGAGCACGTTTAGTCGGGTTTTCTGTAGCAGGCATCTTTCCCTTTTATCTTAGATTGTATGGAGGTTCCGCTAGTTTCGGGTCAACACAAACCAACTTTCTTTTGGGGAGTAATAATAAAGTAAGAAACAAAAAAGAAAGAAAAGAAAAAAAAAGCAGAAGTCAGTTTCTTCATTTATACAAGCAGAAGATTACATGTGACAATCAATTTGCGTATTCAGGGAAACGTATTTTCCTAGAATTCGTGGGACCTCTTGTTACTAGAGGTAGGCCTAAATTGCGAATGTTTGATAAATAGTTAGACTCGACACATTTAGATCTATAGCAAGTTTTGTTTTTAATGATAATTTTTGGACTGAGGTAAGTGGGAGCAAATGTTACATCAATGTTTCTGATATTCATTGAACCGCATGGGCTTAAACAACTTGCCCTTTAGTAAAATAAGAAAACTGGGGATAAGGGTACAAAGTGGGAAAGAAGGGAAAATCAACCAACTTCTAGTAACCATCCCCGGAATCATTCCCCGTCTTCTCTTCTTCTTCTGGCTCTTCCTCCGGATCTTCTTCAAAATCCTCTTCGTCATCGTTGAACTCAGACTCCTCTCCTAGACCCCTTTGGCTCTATGTCAGATTCTATCTGGATGCATTCCACTACCCGGTCATCGTCTTCAGCAGGTGGCAACACATGATCGATGGATCCTGGGACCACTTGATGGTGCATCAAGTTAGTCACAAGGTAATGTGGCATATAGCGCCGTCCTCGTCCATAGAGGCACATCCTGGATCATCCCAAACTGTCTAAGAACCCTCAAGGGTGAGTATGGTTGGATACCCTCAAGTCCTATCAGTTCAATGAAGTATTTATGAGGAGTCTTTAAGATTGCCCTCCCGCCTAACCATGATAGCTTCCAATTGATCCATTCTCCACTTAGATTAGTCAGTATTTCTCTCCACTCTTCTTGTCCATGTGGGGAGACCCAGCGTCTCATCCTCTCGTTGTGGCTGCGGATCATGTTGCTGACACCCACAAAGTAGTCAATGGTTGCCTCTCACTGGAAGAAATATTTTATGGCCCAGATCTAAAGTAGTAAGTTACAACCCTTAAAGAATTCATACCCCCGTGCACATGCAGACAAATCCCTTAGAATCTCAGGTAGCACCATCGGCACTAGAGTAGCTTGAAGGTTACCACGGAAGGTCGCTAGAACCACGGATAGGAAGTTGATGTTGAGCCGACCCCTTCTCTATGGGAAGACCAACCATCCCAACAGTGCCAATGAGAAAGTGATAGGCCTGAAATTCTCCCAAATACCACTCATAGCTTTCACGATGTACAAATCTATTGAATAGCTGATCTAGGCTCTCTCACCCATCCTCGATATTTCTCAGACCTCGACTGTTAGCCAGACCCAAAGCATCCAAGAACCTATAACCGGGCATAGTGACTGGTAGTATTGGTTTCCTTCCTATGAATGGCAGCTTTGTGAAACTAGTAACTTCTTCCAATGTCGGTACTAACTCACAATTAGCAAACTTGAACACCACCTTACCCAGATCCCATAACTCTATCAGCAGGCGAGTGAGCACCCTATCTGCTCGGATGTTTAGCAAAGCGGTCGGTGCCCCCATGTGTGTCCTAATCTCATGTTCGTGTTCCCGGCGGATGTTCTTCTACGACTGCTTCAATTTGTGTGGCGTTCCCATGTCACGCCCCGACCTAGAAGCGAGACTGGCACCCGGTGCCTCAACTAACCTAGTGTACGAAATTGCGACTAAGGGACTCTGAACATATAATGTCATAATTAGGCCAAGGGGCCACCTTGCAAGACAATTTGCGAAGCAAAATATAAAACTGAATGGAAACTAGCGCTTACTAAATATCAATATAAAGGTTGGCCGACAAGGCCGTCATAACTACTACAACTAACAAACCACCAAAATATACAAACCAGGCCTACAAGCCCAACATAATGCACTAACTGACAGGATATGTCTACAAGCCTCTACTGATAGATATATTGTGATCGAAACAGGGCCCCGACCTACCCATAATATATATACATACATACAGAAGATGTACACGAAAACCTAGACCCAATAACTCCGAAGGATGTGGAGCTTACCGATCTGGCTGAACATTGGAAACACCTACTGAGGAGGTATACCCGTCTGTCTATCTGAACCTGCATACATGAAATACAGCGTCCCTAGAAAAGGGACGTCAGTACAAAATAATGTACCGAGTATATAAGGCAATAACATAACCGAAAGTTGAAACTGAACTGATAATATAATAACTTAAAGTAATTGGGAGTCAAAGATGATATGGAGATATACTTACCTGTTGATACTGACTCAACTCCTTCAATATAGTAAGTAAAATAATTGTCCGACCTTATAAGGCTCGGTATATATAACTGCTCTGCCGTAGTAGGCTCGCTCATAGGCGCTCGGCCATACTAGGCTATGTTTCTCGACCATGCTGGGCTCGCTCATAGGCGCTCGGCCATAGTAGGCTCGGTATATAACTTTCCATCTGATTAGAGGTTGCCCAATAGGGGCCTGCCCATCGATTATAGCTCGATGGTAATGAAAATACTATAATATTGTATTTATAGGCTTGCTGCTCTCTTGACTGGAAGAAGACAATACTAAATTGAATATAGAGTCTCGATAAGGAATAATATTGTAACTTATGAGACTAGAATAATGTGAATAAATTCATGAATACGAACTTCTCTTTATGTCTCATTACTAACACATGTAGCTACGAGATTATGCCAAAATGAAGGAAGGCTTAGCCTTAACATACATTATCATACTCTTTTCAATTACCAAGTTGAACTCGCCTCTTCTCACTTAATCTACAACAATGATAATAATACTATCATTAAGTTATGAAACGTATAACTATCGCACAACGAACGGCATGCTTATTTTGTATTAAAACGGACAACATTTCCCCTATAATCCTTACTTCCTCCAAATTCAAAATAACACCAACAACACCAAAAACAACAATAACAACATATATACATTATTTTCCAACCTTATGCACACCACACAATACTACAAAATAGCCCAACACACCCCAATCTCTTCATACACAAAACGACCACCGTAGTAGTGTCAACAACCCGAAAATGTTACGACGAACGACCAGCCCAACATCCTGCATTTATATGGTATTTCTCCACACCCTTCCTCCTCCAAAACTCCACAAAACAGTAGTAAAACACGCAGCCCAACAGCACTACAAAACAGTCCATAAAACAGTCCACAAACAGTCCGCTACAAGTGAATAACTCGAACTCATGACTTCCGATCACCGTCCCGTGAGTTCTTACAAATATAGAACGACTTACTTTACATCTACAACAGAAAAAAATGGATGAAAGAGAGCAGTAAACTTACCTTATTTGTTGGATAACTCGGTTCCTATCTTGGTTCTTCAAACTCTAGGCTTTACCTCCGATTAGAACTTGAAAGGGGGAGAAAATCAATTGGGGTTTGGGGGAAATATTTGGGAGGAGTTTTGCAGAGAATGAGTCTGGTTATTTTTCCCTATTATCAGCCTAATATATGAAGGGGATAGGACTTTAAAAAGGCCTCTTTGAACGACCCGAACTGGCCCATTTTTGGACGACCTGAACATGCCCAGTTTTGGATTCTCGTTTAAGCAAGTAGGTGACAGTCTGCGCAATCACGCAAAAATGCCCATATCTCTCTACTCAGATATCGTATTGACAAACGGTTTAATGAGTTGGAAAGTAGACTCATAGATATTTAATTTGATGGGTGGAACACCCCATAACTCTTAGTATATTGGGAGAAAATTGCAGTTACATTTGACCTAAAGTTTCAATAAAACTTATGAACGTAACTTGTGATGACTTTCATCGACTTTTGTTCCACCACTCGCTTGACTTCAAAACATAACACACGACTATCATACGAATAACATAACTCGTAAAATAACCTCCTTATCATGTAAAACACCCTGGTCTCATCCCAAAAGTACATGCTATAACATTCCAAATTTGTCGGCTTTCGACGAAACATTATTTTCTTCAATTCCTTTAGCTTCTAAACCTTCCAACCCTCTTTGTACTTGTTGTTCATGATATTTAATATCTGTAACTTCCGAGGTAACATGATTAACTTACTTTATATATATATTTTCAAAGATGATCTCATTTTTTTGGGTCCTACATTAGTTTGCTCACGACGCAGTTTTACGTACAAAATAATATAGGGTGTAACATCATTCCCCCTTGGGAACATTTGTCCTCGAATGTTTACTTCTAGAGACTTCGAAAAAAATTTGCTAGAGTTTTCTCTGTGCACTAGACTATAACCAACTTGCATGCAGCTAGAAAACATACTATGCATGCCACATATGGCCAATGTTTATAAATAACAACACTTTGCCTCAAAGAGTCGTAAATCATAAATACTGAAAGTCAAAAAATAAGAGCTTACCTGATGACCTACTAGCCTGAATAGATTTGTGCTGTAGCATCCCATCTCGAGCCATATCTTCAGTTTGAAATAGGTGGGGGTATTTATACTTCATTTCTTCCTCCGCTTCCCATGTCATCTCTTCCACATTATTGCTTCTCCATAAAACCTTCACTGAGGCTACCTCCTTATTTCGTAGCTTGCGAATTTGTCGGTCTAAGATGGCAACTAGAATTTCCTTGTATGACAAGTCCTCCGTAATTTGTACATCATTTGTGGACACCACTCTGATAGGATCTCCAATGCACTTCCGTAGCATAGATACATGAAAAACCGGATGGACTGACTCCAATTCTGAGGGCAATTCTAACTCATAAGCTATCTCGCCCACTCTCCGAATAATCCTGTAAGGCCCAATATACCGTGGGCTAAGCTTGCCTTTCTTTCCAAACCTCATCACGCCCTTCATAGGGGATACCTTTAAGAATACCCAGTCATTAACCTCGAACTCTAAGTCTCGTCGCCGCACGTCAGAATATGACTTCTGGAGACTCTGAGCTGTCAACAGTCGCTCTCGGATAAGCTTTACTTTCTCTACGGCCTGCTGAACTAGGTCTAGCCCATGTAACCCAGATTCTCCAACATCAAACCACCCTATAGGAGATCTGCACTTACGCCCATACAAAGCCTCGTACGGAGCCATCTGGATACTGGAGTGGTAACTGTTATTATATGCAAACTCAACAAGAGGTAAATGTTCATCCCAACTTCTTTTAAAATCCAACACACATGCTCGTAACATATCCTCGAGCGTCTGAATTGTGCGCTCGGCTTGCCCATCAGTCTGTGGATGAAAAGCTGTGCTGAGATTCACCTGAGTCCCTAGACCTCTCTGAAATGACCTCCAAAAATGTGCTGTAAATTGAGCCCCACGGTCAGATATAATAGATACTGGTACTCCGTGTAGCCGTACTATCTCCTTAATATATAACTTTGCATAATCTTCTGCTGTATATATAGATCTGACCGATAGAAAATGAGCTGATTTAGTGAGCCTATCGACTATCACCCAGATAGAATCGAACTTACGATGAGAACGAGGTAAACCCGTAACAAAGTCTATGTTTATCGCCTCCCATTTCCATGTCGGGATCTCTATAGTCTGCATTAGCCCTCCGGCCTTCTGATGCTCTATTTTCACCTGCTGGCAACTAGGACACTGGGCGACAAACTCAGCAATGTTCTTATTCATATCGTTCCACCAGTACACATCCTTAATGTCATGATACATCTTCGTCGACCCAGGATGAATGGAGTACCACGAATAATGTGCCTCTAACATAATCCTGTCTCGTAGCCCTGATACATCTGGAACACATAAACAACCCCTATATCTGAGAACCCCATCTCCCTTGAGCTCTAACAATGGATTCTTCTGCTGCGGAACTCGCTCTCTCAACTCGACCAACTCTGGGTTATCGTACTGCCTTTCCTTGACTTCATATATGAGAGATGATTTTGCAGTGTTTTGGAGTACAACTCCACCATCGTCGGAATTTACTAACCGAACCCCCAAACAAGCCAATTGATGAATCTCTCTTGTTAATTGTCTTTTCTCGGCCTTTACATGTGCTAAGCTACCCATATATCAGCGACTTAAGGCGTCTGCTACAACATTAGCTTTCCCTGGATGGTAGAGAATATTAACATCATAATCGTTCAATAACTCAAGCCATCGCCTCTGTCGCAAATTCAACTCTTTTTGCTTGAATATATATTGCAGACTTTTATGATCGGTAAATACATCAACATGAACACCATATAAATAATGCCGCCATATCTTAAGTGCATGGACAACCGCAGCTAACTCGAGATTGTGGGTTGGATAATTCTTCTCGTGCTTCCTTAACTGCCTTGAAGCATAAGAAATTACCTTCCCATGTTGCATCAGGACACATCCTAACCCAACACCTAAGGCATCACAATACACGACATAACCCTTTGGACCCTCTGGAAGTGTTAGAACTGGCGCTGAGGTCAACTCAAGCCTCCGTCCACTGAAACTTAGTTAATTTCTGCGTCAACTTCGTCAATGGTGCCGAAAGGGAAGAAAAATCCTCTACGAACCTCTGGTAGTATCCTGCTAAGCCTAGAAAGCTACGAACCTCTGTCGGAGTGGTAGGTCTAGGCCAAGATTTCACGGCCTCAATCTTTTGAGTGTCTACCTTTATACCTTCATCGGATACAATATGCCCCAAGAATGCTACAGACTTCAACCAGAAATCATATTTAGAAAACTTAGCATACAACTTACGATCACGGAGTGTTTGGAGTACCGCTCGCAAGTGGTCCACATGCTCATCCTCTGAACTTGAATAGACCAGAATATCATCAATAAATACTATCACGAACATATCTAAAAATGGACGGAATAGGCTATTCATCAAGTCCATAAATACGGCGGGAGCATTTGTCAACCCGAAGGACATGACAAGGAACTCGAAGTGGCCATATCGGGTCCTGAAGGCTGTCTTCGGAATATATTTCTCCCGAACACTGACCTGGTGGTATCCCGATCTCAAATCTATCTTTGAAAAGAATCTAGCCCCCTGCAACTGATCAAACAAGTCATCAATCCTTGGAAGTGGATACTTATTCTTAATAGTTACCTTGTTCAACTACCTATAATCGATACACATCCTCAACGAGCCGTCTTTCTTCCGTACAAAGAGTACCGGTGCACCCCAAGGTGAGGTACTGGGCCTGATGAAACCTTTCTCCAGCAAATCTTTTAACTGCTCCTTCAACTCCTTTAATTCGGCAGGTGCCATTCTATACGAAGGGATGGATATTGGTTGAGTTCCTAGAAGCAACTCGATGCTAAAATCAATCTCTCGCTCTGGAGGAATACTTGGAAGTTCATCTGGAAACACATCTGCATACTCATTGACTACGGAAATAGACTAAAGTGCAGATATCTCAGCATCTGCATTTCTAACTCACACAATATGATGAATGCACCCTTTTGCAATCATTTTCCTCGCCTTCGGATAGGAAATAAACCTACCTCTGGGTGCCGCTGTATTACCTACCCATTCAAGGACTGTCTCACCTGGAAAATAAAATCTGGTTGCCTTTGCTCGGCAATCAACTGTAGCATAGCAAGCTGACAACCAGTCCATGCCCATGATAGCATCAAAATCCAGCATCTCTAACTCAACTAGGTCGGCTGAGGTCTGACGACTACAAACTGTCACCATACAACCTCGGTAAACCCGTCTAGCAATAATCGATTCTCCGACAGGTGTAGATACCACAAAAGAATCACTTAGTATTTCAGGCGCTATACCAAATTTCCCCGCGACAAATGGCGTAATATATGATAAAGTAGATCCTGGGTCTATTAAGGCATAAGCATCGTGAGAGCAAATGGTCAATATACCTGTCACAATGTCTGGTGAAGACTCCTGGTCCCGTCGACCCGCTAAAGCATAAATACGGTTCTGATTAACACCTGAACTGGAACCTCTACCTCTGCCTCGACCTCTACCAGCCGAAGATTGAGACTCGCGCCCAGAAGGATGCATAGACCTAGATGATCCTGTCGCTGAACTTGCTGGTTGTGCCATACCCCCAGAATCTCTATTTGGGCAATCTCGCATCATATGCCCCGGACGCCCACATGTATAACAAGCATCAGAACCTGCTCGGCATTGGCCCAAGTGTCCTCTACCATAGATTTCACACCGCGATGGAAATGACCATGTATGCCTTGAACCTCATTGTCGTTGCAAAACCGACGCCCGTGAGCTCTCACCTGGTCCTAACTGAGTATAGCGGTCATACCTGTAACCCTGTAACTGAGGTGGCGGAGGCCTAGGTGGCCGTCCGAAGTACTGGGGCCTATAACTACCCTGAGACTGCTCCTGAGACCTAGGAAATCTCATCCTCTTACACTGCCCTTGCTCAGTCCTCTCTGTACCCTGCTATCAATGCCTAACCCTTTCTATATTCTGAGCGAATGCCTGAATCCGGGAAATATCCATATTATCATGCAATGCAGCGGTAGCACATGCCTCGGTCAACTCTGGGGCTAACCCTGCTATTAACTTGTGGATCCTGTCACGCATAGTAGCAACTATGGATGGTGCATATCTGGCTAATGAGTCAAAACGGAGACTATACTCTCGAACACTCATACTGCCCTGCTTAAGGGCTAGAAACTGATCGACCCGAGCCTGTCGGATCTCCTGCGGTAAGTACTGGTCAAGGAAAGCATCTGAAAAATTCTCCCAACTAGCTGAAGGTACATCACGTGCCCTGGACCTCTCCCATCCCTCGTACCAAAGGATGGCTATATCTCGGAGTCAAAAAGTTGCTAGTTCAACTGCTTCTTTCTCTGTGGCATGCATAACCCGAAAGATCCTGTGAAGCTGATCTATGAAATCCTGCGGGTCCTCCCTCTGATCTGACCCCGTAAACTCTGGGGGACTCAAAGTAATAAACTCTCGGACCCTTGAACTCCCAGACCCCTCAGAAGATCCTGCACTAGCTGATGCCCTAGCTTGTTGCTAGGTAGCTACCAATTGTGTCAACAAATGCACCACACTACTCAAGTCCTGATCTGGTGGAAGTGGAGGGGGAACTGGATGTGCGGTATCCCTAGGAATCTCCTCAGGTGGTGGAGGAGCCGGTAATGGCTGAGTAGGGGTCTCGCCTTGGGCCTCAGACTGGGACCCATCTACTGGGGGTACCCTGCTGGTCCCCTCACCTGTTGTTGTATCTCACCTCTGGCTAGCCATAGTCTTCATAGTCACCGTCATCTGTGTATGCAAACACCAACATGTAAGTTTAACTCAAATTTCCTATAACTCAGTTCTACAGCACGATGTAGATTTGAAAGAAGGATAACCAACTCCTAAATGCCCTGTAGCTCCCTGCTTATATAATGTGGTGCACAACACATCTATAAACAAGATCCTACTAGACACGGCTTGTAGACTCCCTAGGACAGAACTGCTCTGATACCAAGTTTGTCACGCCCTGACCTGGAAGCGAGACTGGCACCCGGTGCCTCAACTAACCTAGTGTACCAAATTGCGACTAAGGGACTCTGAACATATAATGTCATAATTTGGCCAAGGGGCCACCTCGCAAGACAATTTGCGAAGCAAAATATAAAACTGAATGGAAACTAGCGCTGACTAAACATCAATATAAAGTTGGGCCGACAAGGCCGTCATAACTTCTACAACTGACAAACCACCAAAATATACATACCAGGCCTACAAGCCCAACATAATGCATTAACTGACAGGATATGTCTACAAGCCTCTACTGATAGATATATTGTGATCGGAACAGGGCCCCGACCTACCTATAATATATATACATACATACAGAAAATGTACACGAAAACCTAGACCCGATAATTTCGAAGGATGTGGAGCTTACCGATCAGGCTGAACTCTGGAAACACCTACTAAGGAGGTATACCTGTCTGTCTATCTGAACCTGCATGCATGAAATGCAGCGTCCCCAGAAAAGGGACGTCAGTAAAAAATAATGTACCAAGTATATAAGGCAATAACATAACCGAAAGTTGAAACTAAACTGATAATATAATAACTTAAAGTAATTGGGAGTCAAAGATGATCTGGAGATATACTTACCTGTTGATACTGACTCAACTCCTTCAATATAGTAAGTAAAATAATTGTCCGGCCTTATAAGGCTCGGTATATATAACTGCTCTGCCGTAGTAGGCTCGCTCATAGGCGCTCGGCCATACTAGGCTATGTATCTCGACCATGCTGGGCTCGCTCATAGGCGCTCGGCCATAGTAGGCTCGGTATATAACTTTCCATCTGATCAGAGGTTGCCCAATAGGGGCCTGCCCATCGATTATAGCTCGATGGTAATAAAAATACTTTAATATTGTATATATAGGCTTGCTTCTCTCTTGACTGGAAGAAGACAATAATAAATTCAATATAGAGTCTCGATAAGGAATAATATTGTAACTTATGAGACTAGAATAATGTGAATAAATTCATGAATACGAACTTCTCTTTATGTCTCATTACTAACACATGTAGCTGCGAGATCATGCCAAAATGAAGGAAGGCTTAGCCTTAACATACCTTATCACACTCTTTTCAATCACCAAGTTGAACTCGCCTCTTTTCACCTTAATCTACAACAATGATAATAATTCAATCATTAAGTTATGAAACGTATAACTATCGCACAACGAACGGCATGCTTATTTTGTATTAAAACTGACAGCATTTCCCCTATAATCCGTACTTCCTCCAAATTCAAGATAACACCAACAACACCAAAAACAACAATAACAACATATATACATTATTTTCCAACCTTATGCACACCACACAATACTACAAAATAGCCCAACACACCCCAATCTCTTCATACACAAAACGACCACCGTAGTAGTGTCAACAACCCGAAAATATTACGACGAACGACCAGCCCAACGTCCTAAATTTATATGGTGTTTCTCCACACCCTTCCTCCTCCAAAACTCCACAAAACAATAGTAAAACACGCAGCCCAACAGCACTACAAAACAGTCCATAAAACAGTCCACAAAACAGTCCGCTACAAGTGAATAACTCGAACTCACGGCTTCCGATCACCGTCCCGTGAGTTCTTACAAATATAGAACGACTTACTATACATCTACAACAGAAACAAATGGATGAAAGAGAGCAGTAAACTTACCTTATTTGTTGGATAACTCGGCTCCTATCTTGGTTCTTCAAACTCTAGGCTTTACCTCCGATTAGAACTTGAAAGGGGGAGAAAATCAATTGGGGTTTGGGGGAAATATTTGGGAGGAGTTTTGCAGAGAATGAGTCTGGTTATTTTTCCCTATTATCAGCCTAATATATGAAGGGGATAGGACTTTAAAAAGGCCTCTTTGAACGACCCGAACTGGCCCATTTTTGGACGACCCGAATAGGCCCAGTTTTGGATTCTCGTTTAAGCAAGTAGGTGACAGTCTGCACAGTCTCGCAAAAATGCCCATATCTCTCTACTCAGATATCGTATTGACAAACGGTTTAATGAGTTGGAAAGTAGACTCATATATATTTAAATTGATGGGTGGAACACCCCATAAATCTAAGTATATTGGGAGAAAATTGCAGTTACATTTGACCCAAAGTTTCAGTAAAACTTATGAACGTAACTTGTGATGACTTTCATCGACTTTTGTTCCACTACTCGCTTGACTTCAAAATATAACACACGACTATCATACGAATAACATAACTCGTAACATAACCTCCTTATCATGTAAAACACCCTGGTCTCATCCCAAAAGTACATGCTATTACATTCCAAATTTGTCGGCTTTCGACGAAACATTATTTTCTTTAATTCCTTTAGCTTCTAAACCTTCCAACCCTCTTTGTACTTGTTGTTCATGATCTTCAATATTTGTAACTTCCAAGGTAACATGATTAACTTATTTTATATATTTTCAAAGATGATCTCATTTCTTTGGGTCCTACATTAGTTTGCTCACGACGCAGTTTTATTTACGAAAATATAGGGTGTAACATCTCATCACCATATTGATCTCGGGGATGTATTGGTTGATTTCCATTTCTAAAGTGGGTGAAGAAAGGTTTTGGTAAGTGTTTTCTTGGGATAGTTAGATGTCTCGTTATATTTGTTCCTCTTTCCACAAATTTCATGTCGTTAGGTGCATGACCTGTTGACATTAGGGTGGTTTTTTCTAATTCTGTGTCGATGCCAAGGACCGACTCACCTAAGGTTTATGCAATATGACTTATTTTTACTAGAGTAAAGTGTTTCCTACTTTTTATTTTGACCGAAAACTACGAGAAGTTATATCAGTTGACCTGACAAAACCATTCTCTTAAACTAAAGAGTTTTGAAAAGAAGGTTGGACTGAAGACTGACATTGTATGTGATAGTGTACGACCAAGACTCGATAGGAAGAAGTGTGATGACAGTATATGTAAAGCAATACCTTTGAATGCGAAATGTCGTGTATTTTCCCCTATAAAAGCTTCGCCCCTCTTTACTTCTTTCACTTTCTGATCTTAGCTCTGACCTTCGAACTTCACAAAGGCTTCAACTTTCTCAGATCTTCGCACCTTGCTTCTTCAATCTTCACATCTCCATCTTCAACCTCCAAGCCTTCATATATTTTCTTGGATTTTCAACCCAGAACTTCATTTCTTCACTTCTAACCTCCAAATCTTCTTACGCATTTTTAAAATGTCCATATATATCTTAGATTGCGATGGCTAAAACTTCCAAATCGGTTCCTCAGCAGGCTGCCCTTTCATTTTTCCACCTGGTAATAGATGTCGAGGTGGCTGCTTCCGAGGTGGCTACTCTCGAGGTGGCTGCCCTCGAGGCAGCTGCTCCTGAAGCGGTTCCCGAGCCCCCATGAAAATCTTTATACCCGGGGGTTGTTCAATCGCAGATGATTTCAAAGTCGAGAAGGCCTCATCCAAACAGGACCGAGGTGAAGGAGCATCGAGATACGTATGGTCCATTACTGAAGACACCCTTCCCACAGTCCGAGAGGACTATAAATGGGAAGGCAAAGACGTGGTTGTCCCCGGGCCTGAGGATGATATTACTACTTACTGGAGGGGTATTTAAGTATTTACACTTACCCCTTCACGTTGGGCCCGGTACACCCAGTAGTTTTGGCCTTTTGCAAGAGATACGAGGTGTGCCTTAGGCAAATCCATCTGTCTCTTTGGAGGATCGTGATCCTCCTATGTTATTTTGTGAACAACACCGAATCTCCTCGGTTCACCCTCGACCACCTGCTCTATTTGTACAGTCCCCGAATTTTTCGAAGGGGACTAATCAAGCTCACTCGCCGGGCGAGCAAGGCTCCCTTTTTGAGAATCGACGAGGATCGAGACCGAGGCTGGTAGGGGCGCTTTGTTCGGGTAAAAACTGAAGATTTTATCCCTCCTGAATTCTTGCCATTTCCCAAGAAGTTGAATGCATCTCATAAGTGTAGCCTTTCCTTAAGTGTTAAGTTTCCTTCATTTCCTTTCTCATTATCGGTATTTGTGGTTGTGCAGCTATTGCTCGGGTTCCAAATACGGTCCCTCGACTCAAGGAGTGGATCGAAGGCATCTGCGAGCAGATTTCAAGCTTCGAGTGCGCATGGCACAAACTTTCGAAGGGCAGATAGGAGGCCCATTCTCATGGTAAGGTTCTTTTCTAAATAATCATTACTATGCCCCAAAATCACACAATGCTGACCTTTTCTTCTTCCTTCACAGGTTTACCGTAGACCACTGAACTTAGGCCACTTGAAAGGGGAGAGGAAGTGCCCTTATCCATTGATCCCTCAGTTATGGGATAGCTCGGGGCTGCCGCAAAGGAGGAGAAGAAGAAAAAGAGAAAGTGTGCGGGCTCCCCGGACCCCGAGCTAAAAATAAATAAGAGGGCAGCCACCCAGACCCACAAACCTAAGAACAATACCAAGTCTAGGGTACCGGACCCTGACTTCCTTTATCGACTCAGGGATGAGTCCGAAAAAGATGATATCTTTGTCGCCCACGGATCGGCCCCTACTGTGGAATAGGCGATGACCGAGGAGAATGGCCATGAGATTGACCCCCTTCCGTTTCGAGAGGCCGAAGTGGAGATAGAGGTTGCAACCTCTCAAGAAAATGCTCTTGTACCGAAGGAGGCGACCGACATGATTGACATCATCGAGACTCCCTCCTACCGAGTCTATGCTCGAATAGGCCCAAGTGGGCAAAGAAAAATCAAGTGAAGGAGCACAAGGTGCAGAAGACCCTCTCCACTCCTTCTTCGATGGCATGGATATGTCTATATTGGAAGATTTCTTCGAGATAGGCCACCTGGAGATACCGAAGAAGGATGTGCCTTTGGGAGATGACGGGCCGAGGGCGAGCCCAAGATTGGTGAAGTTTTTACCAGCACCGAGTGCGGACCCCAAGCGCAGGAGGACGGTTGTTCTCACAGTCCCGGAGGATGCCCGGGTCCTATCCGCTCCGGTTGGCGTAGCCAGCTACCTCTGATGTCTGGTAACCGAGGAGGACTAGACAAAGATGAATGAGGCTGGAACGTCGAGCCTCTTCAACGAGGCACAACATGTATTGAACCAGGTAAGTTTCTAACACCTTCAAACTCCCCTTATGAACCACTTAAAATTTTTCTTTGATGTTCCCTTTCTTTACAGGCTTTAGTGCTTCACCACAAGAGCTTCCTCTGGGACCGCTTGGAAACCAGCCAACTCGAGTTCGAGCTCAAGGAGCAGGTCCACAAGACGGACATGCATAGGCTTCTGAGTGAGCAACAGGATGAGGTCCTTAAGGACCTCCCGATTCTCCAGGCCGAGATGGAAAAAACACGAAAGGAAGCGTCGACCCTGAAACGGGATCATTCTGACCTGGTCAGAAAGGTAAATGTCTTTGAATATAAGAACGAGAAGCTAGTCATGATGACTAACAACACGACTTTGCAGGTTCAACAGAAGATGGATTTGATTGACCAGCTGTGGGTCGAGATAGATGAGGTCAAGGCCCAGATCGAAGTGTGGAAGGTCAGGATGGACCGACTAGCCTTGGAGAAGGAGGATGTGAAGGCAGAGCTAGCATAGGTGGAGAACCAACTTTGGGTAGCGAAAGACAAAGATGACAAGTAGTCTCAGCTTAATGATGGTCTTCGAGCACAGTTGAGCTCGACTGTCGTAGAGCGGGATGTCCTCGGTAGGGAATATAAGGCACTGAAGTCCAAATTAGACATAACCTCCACTGATGCTGAAGAAATAGTGGTCCAATACAAGGCCAGTGTGGAGGTAGCCAAGATCCGCCTAAAGACGAAGGCTGAATACATGAGGCGGCTGTCCCGAAGGGAGACCCTCGAAGAGATCCACGCTCGAGGCTTAGACTTATCGGCCGAGATAGAGAAAGCGAAGATACTCGAGGCCGAGATGAAGGAGCTCTATGAGCCCGAGGATGCCGAAGGCTCTGAAGGATCCGAGGGATCCGATGATTCCGGGGGTGAAGACTAGGAGTAGATGCCTTAGCATCTTTTTAGTTTTTGTTTTTCCTTATGTATATTTTTTTTCTTTTGTTTTCAGTCCATTATGTCGAGCCTTTGTAAATATATTTTGGAATATATATATATATAAAATTTTCCCTTTTTGACAATGTCGTGTTTTTACTTTTCCAGCATATTTTCTTTTTCGGCATCTTTTCATAATTTCCATTCTTGTAATGCATCTGATGCCTTAGCATAAAATCAAATGTAGTTATAGGGTGTTCGTTTTTCGGAGGTCTGAACGGAGCCTTGACTTGGATACAACTTTGTTTTCTCAAGGCTTCGAAAACTCGGCGTGACCAGAAGGTTTTTCAAGATGCTTAAGTGATTTTAGATTATGCATTTGCCGAGGGTAACCTTTTAGCAGGTTTCGAGTTCTTATAAAGGCCATACTTTTTTATTACGAGTTTCAGACGTCTCCGAGCTATTTTTAGGGTAGTCGTAGCCTTTTGTATTTAGGCACCGCCTAATAGGTTTTGTGCCTCTGGGATTTAGTAGCCCGAGTTGCCCGTACTTTTTTCGGACGACAGTCTCCGAGTAGGGGTAGCCCTTGGGCTCGATAGTCCTCGAATAAGGGCAGCCCTTGGGCTTGGTAGTCCCCGAATAGGGGTAGCCCGTGGGCTCTTAGAATCCGAGATTGAAGGAACAAGAAAATGCGTAATAGCAAGGCAGGACTTTCTTTCATTTCAGTGTGTAAAGTACATGATCGAAAGCGTGTAAAAGCTTGCATCAAGGCTAAAGTGGACTATGTGGGAATAGTTCATACGACCGTTTGGCCCTTACAATGAATCCTAACCACCCAGCCTTAGTTTCTAACATACAAGGTTTTATTTTTTCCTTGCTAAATTACCTTTACTAAAAACCTTAATCCGTGGGTAATGGCCCCCAATATTCGAGGTCAAGCTTGAGAGGGCTCATATATTATTGATGTAAAGTGAACACCCGTTGACCGGCCTTCAAATCTAAGTTAGCACGTTTTACTATTGCCTCGTTAAAAACCTTACCGAAAAACTCATTTTGGGACAAAAACGGTTCAATGGAAAAAGACCACAACGCGTGCTTTCAATCCTAATATCCATATCCATCCTTAGTCATTTTACTGGAAATGTTAGTCCGATTCACAAAAGAGTAATTGAGTTCGTACCTTAGTAATAGTACCGCTTTAAGTGCGTCACATTCTAGTTGTTCAGCAGTTGCACACCATTTCCTGATTCAAGTATGTACGAGCCTTTATCGGTAATTCCGATGACTTGATATGGTCTTCCCAATTCAGTCCCAGCTTCCCCTCGTTCGGGTTCCAGGTGTGTGATGTTACTTTTCTCAACACCAAGTCCCCGATCTTAAAGTGCCGAAGATTGGCTTTTCGGTTGTAGTATCTTTCTATTCGCTGTTTCTAGTCAGCCAATCGGACCAGAGCGGCCTCTTGCCTTTCATCCAATAGTTCCAGGCTCGTGATCATGGCCTCACCATTTAACTCTTCAGTTGCATATCGGAACTTGAGTCTCACTTCTCCCACTTCGACTGGTATTAAGGCTTCAGCCCCGTAAACTAGTGAAAATGAGGTGGCCCCGGTACTAGACTTCGAGGTCGTACGGTATGCTCACATGACTTCGGGCAGGATTTCCTTCCATTTTCCTTTGGCATCGGCTAATCTCTTTTTCAAGTTTTGAAGTATGGTCTTGTTCGTTGATTCCGTTTGTCCGTTCCCACTAGGGTGGTAAGGTATTTATAGTATCTTCTTAATCTTATGATCTTTGAAGAATTTATTTACCTTGCTGCTGATGAATTGTTTCCCATTACCGCAGATGACTTCGACCGGCATACCGAATCAACATATTATATGGTCCCAAATGAAGCCAATGACTTCTTTTTCGCCGACCTTTTCGAACGCCTGAGCTTCAACCCATTTGGAAAAATAACCGGTCATGAAAAGTATGAATTGAGCCTTGTGGGGTGCCCATGGTAGGGGGCAAAAATATCCATTCCCCACTTTATAAATGGCCACGACGACAAGATCGAGTGGAATAGCTCTCCCGGTTGATGGATCATCAGTGCGTGTCTCTGGTAGTCATCACATTATTGTACGAAGTTGTCACGCCCCGAACCTGGAGGGCGAGACCGGCACCTGGTGCCTCACCTAACATTGCTTACAACTTGCAACTAAGGGAATCTGAACACATAATGTCATACTTTGGCCATGGGCCACATTACAAGATAATTTGCAAAATAAAATATAAAACTGAATGGAAACCAATGCTGACTAAACATCAATATAAAGCTGGGCCGTCATAACTACTACAGCTGACAAACCAACAAAATATACATACAAAGCCTACAAGCCTAACATACTGCACTAACTGACAGGTTATGTCTACAAGCCTCTTACTGATAGATGTACTGTAATCAGAATAAGGCCCCAACCTACCCATAACCTATATACATATATACATAAGATGTATACAAAACTCTAGACTCGGCAACTCCGAAGGACATGAAGCTTACCGATAAAGCTGAACTCGGGCAACACCTACTGAGGAGGTCTACCCGTCTGTCTGTCTGAACCTGCACGCATGAAATGCAGCGTCCCCAAAAAAAGGGACGTTAGTACGAAATAATGTACCGAGTATGCAAGGCAATAAAATAACTGAAAACTGAAACTGAAGTGATAATATAATAACTGAAAGTAACTGGGAGTAAAAGATGATCTGGAGATATACTTACCTGCTGATACTGACTCCACTCTCTTAATATAGTAAGTAACATAAATGCCCGGCCCTATAAGGCTTAGAACATGTAACTGCTCTGCCGTAGTAGGCTCGCTCATAGGCGCTCGCCCATACTAGGCTCTGTATCTCGGCTATTCTGGGCTCACTCATAGGCGCTCGGCCATAGTAGGCTCGGTATATATAACTTACCATCTGATCAGAAGTTGCCCAATAGGGGCCTGCCCACCGATTATAGCTCGATGGTGGTGAAAATACTGTAATACTATATATATATATATATAGACCCTCTGCTCTCTTGACTGGAAGAAGACAATACTCAATTGAATATAAAGTCATGTGAATGTGAATGGCATCACTGTAGTTGTTCCTAGATTTTGTTGTTTTTGTAGTGAATCTAGACAAGGGCGCGTATATAGCAAAAAAGGGCTGTTGAAATATATTTACTTATACATTTGTGGACTTAGGAAATTTTTGATTATAGTGATTGAGCAAGAAGGCAACTTTAAGTTGTTCCATAAACTTTATAACATGACAATAATAATATAAAAATATAACGGGGCCACCAAAGATTTTATTTTGGAGGAACTAGGTATATATGGGTCATAGCGTGGACAACTATAAAATTCTATAATTGTTATAGTCTTTCAAAAGGTTCCAACCACTCTTTTAAAAGTGATGTGGGTATTCCAGTAAGTAAATGGAGCAATGCGCTAATTCTTTTGATTCATTAATGGTAGTGGGAAAATACTGTAATTTATAAGACTAGAATAATGTACATAAGTTTACCAATACGAACTTCTTTTTATGCCTCGTTATCAAATTCGTGTAATTACGAGATCATGCCAAAATGAAGGAAGGGCTTTGCCTTAACATACCCGGAGTAGGAAATAATCCGTATAATGTTCTTGAGAAGGATTGCACCGTACTCCCTTAGAATTGCAAAATTCCGTTGTTATTACGCTCTGCAATTTCGTATGAATTCCTTTACAAATCTAAGAACTGCCATTGCTATTGTAATATAGAGTCTCATATGAATCTCCAAATCTCCTCCAAATGAATTTTGATTTCCAGTGAAGACATAGTGTAGGGATGACTAATACAAACTCCCTTTTCTACGTGTTTGCAAGGATGGCTAAAAGTAGTATCCATGTGTCCTCTTAATTTTAATTGTCTAAGGTGAAGAGTCACTACAAAATCTTCCTCCACTTGCTGCCATGTGGGAGGGAGGAGGGGGGCTTTGTCCCCACCTACAATTATTCATAAATTCTTAATTACATGGTTAATCTCTCATTAAATCAATAATTAACCAATTACCCACGTAATTAAGAATTATCTCAAACTACTTAAAATACTACTACTTTTTAATACACCTTATACATCATACTATCATGGTCATATGTTACCTTGTATGGCACTAGTCCATAAATACGGGGTTTTATAGCTTGGACCGTATTTTATTCCAAATTGCCAAACTTCGACGAAACTCATTTTTTTCTATTTGCTCACCCTCTCTCCTTCACGAATTTACTCATCACGTGTTTGAAATAGCATAATGTTTATAATCTAAAAATAATCTCATTCCCGATCTTACGTCAATTAATTTATGACAAAACTTTAACGTATGAAAACACAAGATGTAATATCCTTCCCCTCTTAGAAACATTTGTCCTCAAATGTTTATTCTTAGAAACTTTGGTAAAATTTTGACAGAGTCTCCTCCGTAAATTAGATCAAAATCAACATGTACGCAGCCAGAAAATATGCTATATATGCCACACATGGCCAATGCCTACAAATAGCAACACTTGGCCTCACACAGCTGTCTATTATAAATTCTGAAAATCAAAAATAAGAGCTTACCTGATGACCTACTAGCATGAATAGAGCTGTGCTGAGGTATGCCACCCTGAGCCATATCTTCAATTTGAAATAGGTGGGGGTATTTAGACTTCATTTCTTCCTCCACTTCCCACGTCATCTCTTCCACATTCTTGCTTCTCCATAAAAACTTCACGGAGGCTACCTCCTTATTTCATAGCTTACGGATTTATCGGTCTAGTATGGTAACTGGAATTTCCTTATATGATAAATCCTCTATAATCTGTACATCATCCGTGGGCACCATTCGGGTAAGATTGCCAATGCACTTCCGTAACATAGATACGTGAAAAACCGGATGGACAGACTCCAATTCCGAGGACAATTCTAACTCATAAGCTACTTGGCCCACTCTCTGAATGATCCTATAAGGCCCAATATATTGTGGGCTAAGTTTGCCTTTCTTGCCAAACCTCATCACGCCCTTCATAGGTGACACCTTTAAGAATACCCAGTCATTAACCCCGAACTCTAAGTCTCATCGCCGCACGTCAGAATATGACTTCTGATGACTCTGGGCTGTCAACAGTCGCTCCCTGATAAGCTTTACTTTCTCTACGGCTTGCTGAACCAGGTCTGGCCCATGTAACCCAGATTCTCCAACATCAAACCACCCAATAGGAGATCTGCACTTATGCCCATACAAAACCTCGTACGGATCCATCTGGATACTGGAGTGGTAACTGTTATTATATGCAAACTCGATAAGAGGTAAAAGTTCATCCCAACTTCTTTTAAAATCTAACACACATGCTCGTAACATATCCTTGAGCGTCTGAATTATGCGCTCGTCTTGTCCATCAGTCTGTGGATGAAAAGCTGTGCTGAAATTCACCTGACTCCCTAGACCTTTCTAAAATGACCTCCAAAAATGTGCTATGAACTGGACCTCGCGGTCAGATATAATAGATACTGGTACTTCGTGTAGCCATACTATCTCCTTAATATATATAACTTTGCATAGTCTTCTGCTGTATTTGTAGATCTGACCGGTAGAAAATAAGCTGATTTCGTGAGCCTATCGACTATCACCCATATGGAATCAAACTTACGATGAGAACGGGGTAAACCCGTGATAAAGTCCATGTTTATCACCTCCCATTACCACATCGGGATCTCTATAGTCTGCATTAGCCCTCCGGGCTTCTGGTGGTTTACCTTCACCTACTGGCAACTAGGACACTGAGCGACAAACTCAGCAATGTTCTTCTTCATATCGTTCCATTAGTACACATCCTTAGTGTCATGATACATCTTCATCGACTCAGGATGAATAGAGTACCGCGAGTAATATGCCTCTGACATAATCCTGTCTCGTAGCCCTGTCACATCTGGAACACACAAATGACCCATGTATCTAAGAACCCTATCTCCCTTGAGCTCTAACAACGGCTTCTTCTGCTGCGGAACTCGCTCTCTCAACTCGACCAACTCTGAGTCCTCGTACTGCCTCTCCTTTACTTCAGCTATGAGAGATGATTTTGCAGTATTTTGGAGTACAACTCCACCATTGCAAGTATCTACTAACCGAACCCCCAAACAAGCCAATTGATGAATATCTCTAGTTAATTGTCTTTTCTCGGCCTTTACATGTGCAAAGCTACCCACAGATCGGCGACTTAAGGCATCTGCTACCACATTAGCTTTGACTGGATGGTAGAGAATGTTAACATCGTAATCTTTCAATAACTCAAGTCATCGCTTCTGTCGCAAATTCAACTCTGTTTGCTTGAAGATATATTGCAGGCTTTTATGATATGTAAATACATCAACATGAATGCCATATAAATAATGCCGCCATATCTTAAGTTCATGGACAACTACGGCTAACTCGAGGTCGTGGGTCGGATAATTCTGCTCGTGCTTCCTTAACTGCCTTGAAGCATACGCAATTACCTTTCCATGTTGCATTAGGACACATCCTAACCATATACCCGAGGCATCACAATACATGGCATAACCATTTGGACCTTCTGGAAGTGTTAGAACTAGCGCTGAGGTCAACCTTTTCTTAAGCTCTTGGAAACTTTGCTCGCAAGCCTCTGTCCACTGAAACTTAGTTGCTTTTTGTGTCAACTTCGTCAATGGTTCCAAAAGGGAAGAAAAACCCTCTACGAACCTCTGGTAGTATCCTCCTAAGCCTAGAAAGCTACGAACCTTTGTCGGAGTGGTAGGTCTAGGCCAGGATTTCAGAGCCTCAATATTCTGAGTGTCTACCTTTATACCTCCATCGGATACAATGTGCCCCAAGAATTCTACAGGCTTCAACCAGAACTCACATTTAGAAAACTTAGCATATAATTTAGTATCATAAAGGGTTTGGAGTACCGTTTGCAGGTGGTCCGCATGCTCATCCTCTAAACATTAATAACCAGAATATCATCAAACAATATTATCACGAACAAATCTAAAAATGGTCGGAATAGGCTATTCAAAAAGTCCATGAATACAGCAGGTGCATTCGTCAACCCGAAGGACATGACAAGGAACTCGAAGTGGCCATATCGGGTCCTGAAGGCTGTCTTGGGAATATCTTTCTCCCGAACTCTGACCTGGTGGTACCCCAACCTCAAATCTATCTTTGAAAAACATCTAGCCCCCTGCAACTGATCAAACAAGTCATCGATCCTTGGAAGTGGATATTTATTCTTAATAGTTACCTTGTTCAATTGCTTATAATCGATACACATCCTCAGCGAGCCGTCTTTCTTTCGCACAAATAGTACCGGTGCACCCCAAGGTGAAGTACTGGGCCTGATGAAAGCTTTCTCCAAAAAATCTTTTAATTGCTCCTTCAACTCCTTCAATTCGGCAGGTGCCATTCTATACGGAGGGATGGATATTGGCTGAGTTCTCGGAAGCAAATCGATGCCAAAATCAGTCTCTCGCTCTGGAGGAAGACTTGGAAGTTCATCTGGAAATACATATACGTACTCTTTGACTACTGGAATAGATTGAAGTGTAGGTATCTCAAAATCTGAATCTCTAACTCGCACAATATGATAAATGCACCCTTTTGCGATCATTTTCCTTGCCTTCAGAGAGAAAATAAACCTACCTCTGGGTGTCGCTGTATTACCTACCCATTCAAGGACTAGCTCACCCGAAAAATGAAATCTGGATGTCTTTGCTCGATAATCAACTGTGACATAGCAAGTTGCCAACCAGTCCACGCCCATGATAGCATCAAAATCCCATCTCTAGCTCAACTACGTCGGCTGAGGTCTGACGACCACAAACTGTCACCGTACACCCTCGATAAACCCGTCTAGTAATAAATGATTCTCCAACCGGTGTAGATACCATAAAAGGATCACTTAGTATTTCAGGCACTATACCAAACTTCCCCGCGACAAATGGGGTAATACACGATAAAGTAGATCCTGGGTCTATCAAGGCATAAGCATCGTGAGAACAAATGGTCAACATACATGCCACAACGTCTGGTGAAGACTCCTGGTCCTGTCGACCCACTAAATCATAGCTATGATTCTGGTTACTACCTAAACTGGAACCTCTACCTCTGCCTCGACCTCTACCAGCCGAAGACTGAGACTCGTGCCCTAAAGGATGCACGAACATAGATGATCCTATTGCTAAATTTGCTGGTTGTTCCATACCCCCAGAATCTTACATCATATGCCCCTAACGTCCACATGTATAACAAGCATCGGAACCAGCTCAGCATTGGCCCAAGTGTCCTCTACCACAGATGTCACACCATGGCGAAAATGACCATGTCTGCCCTGAACCTCGCTGTCGCTGCAAACCCGACGCCCATGAGCTCTCACATGGTCCTAACTGAGTATAGAGGTCATACTTGTAACCCTATAACTTAGGCGGCGGAGGCCTAGGTGGTTGTCCGAAGTACTGGGGCCTATAACTACCCTGAGACTGCTCCTGAGACCTGACAAATCTCATTCTCTTACGCTGCCCTGACTCAGTCCTCTCCGTACCCTGCTACCGACGCCTACCCCTTTTCTATATTCTAGGCGAATGCCTGAATTCGGGAGATATCCATACTATCCTGCAATGCAGCGGTGGCACATGCCTCTGTCAACTCTGGGGCCAACCGTGCTATAAACTTGTGGATCCTGTCTCCGCATAGTAGCAACTATGGATGGTGCATATCTGGCCAATGAGTCAAAACAGAGACTATACTCTCGAACACTCATATTGCCCTGCTTAAGGGCTAGAAACTGATCGACTCGAGCCTGTCAGATCTCCCGCGGTAAGTACTGGTCAAGAAAGGCATCTGAAAAATTCTCCCAAATAGTTGGAGGTGCATCACGTCCCCTGGACCTCTCCCATCCCTCGTATCAAAGGATGGCTATATCTCGGAGTCAAAAAGCTGCTAGCTCAACTGCCTCTTTCTCCATGGCATGCATAACCCGGAAGATCTTGTGAAGTTGATCTATGAAATCCTACGGGTCCTCCCTCTGATCTGTCCTCGTGAACTCTGGGGGACTCAAAGCAATAAACTCTCAGACACTTGAACTCCCAGACCCCTCAGAAGATCCTGCAATAGCGGATTCCCTAGCATGTTGTTGGGTATCTACCAACTGTGTCAACAAATGCACCGCACTCCTCAAGTCCTGATCCGATGGAAGCGGAGGGGGAACTGGATGTGCGGTCTCCCTAGGAATCTCCTCAGGCGGTGGAGGAGCTGATAATGGCTGGGTAAGGGTCTCTCCTTGGGCCTCCGATTGGGCCCCATCTACTGGGGGTACCCTGATGGTCCCCTCACTTACTGTTGTATCTCTCCTCTGACTAGCCATAGTCTTCCTAGTCACCGTCATCTGTGCATGCAAATGCCAACACGTAAGTTTAACTCAAATTTCGTATAACTCAGTTCTATATCACGATTTAGATTTGAAAAATGGGTAACCAACTCCTAAATGCCCTGTAGTCCCCTGCTTATATAATGTGGTGCACAACACATCTATAAACAAGACCATACTAGACACGGCTTGTAGACTCCCTAGGACAAAACTGCTCTAATACCACTTTTGTCACGCCCCGAACCTTGGGGGCGAGACCGGCACCCGGTGCCTCACTTATCCTTGCGTACCTACTTGAAACTAAGGGAATTTGAACATATAATGTCATACTTTGGCCATGGGACACATTACAAGACAATTTGTGAAGCAAAATATAAAACTGAATGGAAACCAACGCTGACTAAACATCAATATAAAGTTGGGCCGGCAAGGCCGTCATAACTACTACAGCTGACAAACCAACAAAATATACATACAAGGCCTACAAGCCCAACATACTGCACTAAATGATAGGTTATGTCTACAAGCCTCTTACTGATGGATGTACTGTGATCGGAATAGGCCCCTGACCTACCTATAACCTATATACATATATACACAAGATGTATACAAAACTCTAGATACGGCAACTCCGAAGGACGTGGAGCTTACCGATAAAGCTGAACTTGGGTGGTACCTACTAAGAAGGTCTACCCGTCTGTCTATCTGAACCTGCACACATGAAATGCAGCGTCTCCTGAAAAAGGCACGTCACTACGAAATAATGTATCGAGTATACAAGGCAATAAAATAACTGAAAGCTGAAACTGAACTGATAATATAATAACTGAAAGTAACTGGGAGTCAAAGATGATCTGGAGATATACTTACCTGCTGATACTGACTCCACTCTCTCAATATAGTAAGTAACATAAATGTCCGGCCCTATAAGGCTCGGAATGTGTAACTGCTCTGCCGTAGTAGGCTCGCTCATAGGCGCTCGACCATACTAGGCTCTGTATCTCGACCATTCTGGGCTCACTAATAGGCACTCGACCACAGTAGGCTCGGTATATAATAGACCATCTGATCAGAGGTTCCCCAATAGGGGCATGCCCATCGATTATAGCTAGGTGGTGGTGAAAATGTTGTAATACTGTATATATATAGAACCTCCTCTCTCTTGACAGGAAGAAGGCAATACTCAATTGAATATAAAGTCTTGTGAATGTAAATGGCATCACTGTAGTTGTTCCTAGAGTTTGTTGTTTTTGTAGTGAATCTAGGCAAGGGCGCGTATATAGCAAAAAACGGCTGTTGAAATATATTTACTTATACATTTGTGGACTTAGAAAATTTTTGATTATAGTGATTGAGCAAGAAGGCAACTTTAAGTCGTTCCATAAACTTTATAACACGACAATAATAATATAAGAACATAACGGGGCCACCAAAGATTTTATTTTGGAGGAACTAGGTATATATGGTTCATAGCGTGGACACCTATAAAATTCTATAATTGTTATAGTCTTTCAAAAGGTTCCAACCACTCTTTTAAAAGTGATGTGGGTATTCCAGTAAGTAAATGGAGCAATGCGCCAATTCTTTTGATTCATTAATGGTAGTGGGAAAATACAGTAATTTATAAGACTAGGATAATGTACATAAGTTCAGGAATACGAACTTCTTTTTATGCCTTATTATCAAACTTGTTTAATTACGAGATCATGCCAAAATGAAGAAATGGCTTAGCCTTAACATACCTGGAGTAGAAAAAAATCCGTATGATGTTCTTGAGAAGGATTGCACCGTACTTCCTTAGAATTGTAAAATCCCGTTGTTATTACGTAGTATACTTTTGTATAAATTCCTTTACTAATCCAAGAACTCTCGTTGCTATTATCATATGGAGTCTCATATGAATTTCCAAATCTCCTCCAAATGAATTTTGATATCCATTGAAGGCAAAGTGTAGGGATGACTAATACAAACTCCCCTTTCTACGTATTTGCAAGGATGGCTAAGAGTAGTATCCATGTGTCCTCTTAATTTTAATTGTCTAAGGTCAAAAGCCACTACCAAATCTTCCTTCACCTGCTGCCACGTGGGGGGGCTTTGTCCCCATCTAAAATTATCCACAAATCCTTAATTACATGGTTAATTTCCCATTAAACCAATAATTAACCAATTACCCATGTAATTAAGAATTATCTCAAACTACTTAAAATACTACTCATTTTTAATACACCTTATACATCATACTATCATGGTCATATGGTACCTTGTATGGCACTAGTCCATAAATACGGGGTATTTAGCTTGGACCGTATTTTATTCCAAATTGCCAAACTTCGACGAAACTCATGTTCTTCTATTTGCTCACCCTCTCTCCTTCACGAATTTATCATATGATTGAAATAGCATAATGCTTATAATCCCAAAATAACCTCATTCCCGATCTTACGTCGATTAATTTACGGTAAAACTTTAACGTATGAAAATGCGAGATGTAACAGAAGTCCTTCGCATCCTTTTCCATTTTGGTCCAGTAATAGCCAGCCTTGATTAATTTCCGAACCAAAGATTCCGCACCTGAATGGTTCCCGCAAGTGCCTTCGTGAACTTCTCTCAAGGCATATTCGGTATCTTCCGGCCCCAAGCATACGACTAGCGGGCCGTCGAATGTTCTTCTAAACCAAGTCCCTTCGACCAAGCTAAATCTGGCAGACTTTGTGCGTAAGGCCCTCGATTCTTTGGGATCCAAAGGCAATTTTCCAGTCTTCAAGTAACCTATGTACTTGTTCCACCAATCCCAAGTTAAACTCGTTGAGTTTACTTCGACTTGGACTTCTTCTATCACCGATTTCATGAGTTGTACTACTATTCCCGAGCTGAATTCACCGACGTCGACCGATGACCCTAAGTTAGCCAGAGCATCGGTCTCACTGTTCTAATCTCAAGGCACGTGCTGCAGGGTCCATTCCCTGAATTGATGGAGCATTACCTATAATTTGTCTAAGTACCTTCGTATCCATTCCTCTTTTACTTTGAACGTTCCATTGACTTGATTTACCAAGAGGAGGGAGTCACATTTGGCTTCGATTACCTCGGCCCCAAGGCTTTTAGCTAATTCGAGATCTGCAGTCATGGCCTCGTACTTGGCCTCATTTTTAGTCAATTTCACAGTTTGAATATATTGTCTAATTACACTCCCTGTAGGTGGTTTCATCACGATGCCGAGTCCGGACCCCTTGCGTTTGAGGCTCTATCCGTAAAAAGGGTCTAGATTCCCGAGGTAGTCCTCGAGGCTAACAATAATTCCCTATCAACTTCGGGTATTAAGGCCGCCATAAAGTCGGCCACGAAGTCTGCCAAAATTTGAGACTTGATGGTAGTTTGGGGTCGATACTCGATATCGTACCCGCTGATTTCGACGGCCCATTTGGCCAAACGGACCGAGAGCTCGGGTTTTTGCATGATGTTCCTTAGTGGGTAGGATGTTATGACACATATGGGTGATATTGAAAGTACGGTTTTAACTTCCTAGAGGCGCTTAGCAAAGCGAGCGCCAATTTTTCCAAGTGAGGATACCTTGTTTCGGCCTCGCCTAGAGATCTACTGACATAGTAAATAGGAAATTGCATACCATCCTCTTCTCAGACCAAGACTCCACTTACCGCCACCTCGGATACCGCCAAGTAAAGGTACAACCGTTCATCCGCCTTCGGGGGTGTGGAGCAAGGGCGGACTTGAAAGGTATCGTTTGAGTTCTTCCAAAGCTTGTTGACATTCTGAAGTCTAGAAGAAGTTATTATTCTTCTTCAATAGTGAGAAGAACCAACGGCTTTTAGCCGAGGATCTCGATATGAACCTGCCCAGGGCGGCTATGTGCCCGGTCAGCCTCTGAAAGACTTTAACGTTGTCCACCACAGTGATATCTTCTATGGCTTTGATTTTGTCGGGATTGATCTCGATTCCCCTATTGGATACCATGAACCTAAGGAATTTTCCCGATACGACCATGAATGAGCACTTCTCCGGGTTCAGCTTCATATTGTATTTCTTCAATATGTCGAAGGTTTTCTGCAAATATTTCAAATAGTCCTCTGCTCGCAGGGAATTGACTAACATTCTTAGAACATCCAGTTTACTAGGCGTTGATAGGTAGCACCATCGTTCTTTAATCGAAATGGCATTACATTATAGCAATAGGTGTCGAATTTAGTGATAAAATAAGTCTTTTCCTGATCATCTGTGTCCATCCGAATTTGGTTGTACCCGGAATAGGCATCGAGAAAGCTGAGTATCTCGTGACCGGCCGTCGCGTTGATCATGCGATCAATGTTGAGCAAAGGAAAAGAGTCCTTAGGGAATGCCTTGTTCAAGTCCGTGTAATCTACACACATTCTTAGCTTATTTCCTATTTAGGCACTACTACTACGTTAGCTAACTAGTCCAGGTACTTAACTTCCCGAATGGACCCTATTTTAAGGAGTTTAGATATCTCATCCTTGATGAATGCATGCTTGACCTCGGACTGAGGTCTCCTCTTCTGTTTAATCGTGTGGGACTTTGGCTCCAAACTCAGCTCATGAGTGGTAACATCCGTTGGGATCCCTATCATGTCAAGATAGGACCAAGAGAAACACTCTACGTTAGCTTTAAGAATATTAATGAGTTTTTTCCTGAGATGGGGGTTAACCCCGTGTCACGCCCCAAACTCGGGGAGCGCGACCAGCGCTCAACCGAGAGAACCCAGCCGAGCAAGACTGTTAGATTTTCTTCTACCCAAACTCATCCATGAATAAAGAGGAGATGTATTCCATTAATCAAATACTTAAAATATTTTATTAACAACTTTCTTTTCATTCCCATTAGCAGCTTCATTCATAATTTCCAAAATATTACGAGTTTATAGAATTAATGTAAAATATGATTTCCAAATACCAACATTTCTAGTTCAACTCCCAACATCAACCACAACCCACAACCCGTCTACGGAGCCTCTGAGTACAATCGAAGAGTAATATGAAAATGCAGGCAACAAGGTCCCGACTATACCTCAAAACATAGTACATGAGAAACAAAAGATACATGACCCTAAAATAAAGTGGGGCTCACCAAATCAGCTGAAAAGAGTGTACTACTATCATTGATCAATGCCGTCTGCTGTAAAACCACCTGCATCCATTAAAGATGCAGCGCCCCCGGCAAAAGGGACGTTAGTACTGTCGAATAGCACTAGTATATATAGCTAAAAATCCTCTTTCAAAATAGAATGCCCATATAATAAAAGACAACACATAGAAATAGAAAGTCACAATCAACAATATCCAAATGTCCAGTTAAAACATATTAATTTTCAAAATACGAGCTTCATATATAATTTTTGGTTGGGAGATCATTAGCACTGATATACCACCATCTTTGTTAGCACGAAGTCCGATCACGCCCGATCGGTTGGGCCATCTCCCCACGAACAATGTGGTTTGACATGTGATGTGAAAGAAAGTTGTTACCAAGAGTAGTACCACCATATGCGCAATATGGCATCTGATCTCCTCTCGATCAGCTAGGCTGCCTTCCCACATATACCGTGTGGGTTGACTTTTCCAATCCACAAAGGTTCTAGTTTTATCCCAATTAAGGGGAATAATATCAGAATTTTCCAAAGGTTCCAATTTCATCCCAAATAAGGAGAATAATCCTAATCCACCCCTACACCGGAACATATAGTTTCAGGTGTGGGCCTTATGATCCACCCTTCCTCGGGTTTGCTAATGATGCTCCCAAAATTTTTTTTTTTATTTGATTTGCACACAGAGGTAACATAAATACAATTGTACACACCTTAACATCTTTCACATTGTCTAAATTCTCATTAGTATTTCCAGTCATTCATAACGACAATATTTCCTTGGCTCATTTAGCCATTAACAGGATTCTTTATTCCTGGCACGATGGCCGTATTTCATATTCCACACTTTCACCCCTTTCAATTGTACACACCTTAACATCTTTCACATTGTCTAAATTCTCATTAGTATTTCCAGTCATTCATAACGACAATATTTCCATGGCTCATTTAGCCATTAACAGGATTCTTTATTCCTGGCACGATGGCCGTATTTCATATTCTACACTTTCACCCCTTTCAATTTCAAAGATCACCATAAAATATCAACATATAGAATATTTCAGAAATTATATACTTCAAATCTATTTGTAATGGGAACTTTAATCACAAATGGTTTCTTCCCAAAGAATGGGGCATACCATCCAGCAATAGAAACATACATCAAAATAAAAAACAATCAATACACCATTTCTTCTTGCAATACTCTTCCCCAAAAATGAGAATTTACAATTTCAACTAGCCACAATCATAACTTAAATTATTGGCACGGTGGCCACACTCTATATCCCCATTCACTTATTTCATTTTCAACCACCTTTATAGCTTATCAACAATAAGACATTTTCAATCAAGACTTTAGGTACACATATGAGCAATTAAGAGTCTTAAGAATATTGAGATTTCCTCACACGATTTGGCATACTAGCTTTCATTTAAAATACGATTCAAAGCCACAACATTTTAATACGCAACCCATACTTTGAAACTCATGGGAACATTATGGAATTCGATTCTAAGAAAGAAAGTTTAGCCAACATACCTGGAATTCACCCCTTAAAGATACTACAACGATCCACTATACTAAGCAACTTCAATCTACAATAACAACATCCAATGGGACCAATATTAGTAACAAATTCTATAATTTAGGCAATTTAGGCATTTTATCAAGCACCTAGTAGGCATGAATCTCTACACCTCTTAACCATAGAATTAGTTCATCCAACTACTACCATTACCAACAATTTATCCCACCATCATTCTTAAATAATTCATAACTTCTAACATCATATACATGACCATCCATCCATACCCAACCAACAAAATTCCATCAAATAATCACCTTTCAATCTCTACAATAGTTATGTATTTAAATTGGGAACTTATGGCTTCCAATCACCATACTATAAGTTCCAATACTTAATTCATACTCATATTCCCATAATATATCCATACTTGTAAGTATAAGGGTGTAGGATTACCTTTTGAAAGGAATCTTGCAAAACCCTCCTTTGAGTTCTTGAAGAAATTTCTTGAAGATCTAGGTATTTTCTATGTAGATCCCATCAATACTAGTGTAGAAATGATGGAATTTAACACCAAGATAATGGGGATTGCTTACCTTGAAGAAAATAGGAGTTGGTGGTCTTGAGAGGGTGGAGAAGAGCTCTCAAATCTGTCCAAGTGAAATGGGGGAAATGAACCCCCAAGGTGAGTGAGTACTTTAGGAAAAATCTTCAGGTGGGGGTAGTGTGCCCGTGCCAACGCCAAATGCCTATACTTCACTGGTTTTCAAAGTTGCTGAGAGGGCTAGCGTGCCACATTCTGCGCATTGCATTGTCCCTAGCACGCTCCCAGTTATTTTCTTTTCCATTTCTTTCTTATCCACTCACCCTCAATTGATACCTTGCTATGATATAGACCCGAATTCACTTCCAAACCTTCATATAAGTATGACACAATGTTTACATAATAACATCCTTTCTATTTAATGTATCGAACATGTTACACAGAAATTCTTCCCATTCACAAAACTCCTTAAATGATCCAACACAACTTAAAGATATATTCTCATTTCAAAATGATGTGGGTTCTATCCCATAGGTCTCCTTTAATACTCGAATACGTTATTCCCAATTAACACTGGTAAAATTTTTAAATCTTAAATCATTAGAAAATTTTTACGGGGCCTTACATTCTCCCCCGCTTAGGATCATTCATCCTTGAATGAGGGTCAAGATCCACCATTAGCATCCAATGTGACCCAACTTTACTTTACACACCATCAATTCCAAATTTTGACTAACTCCTTAAATTTTCAAATATTTCTCCAGAGTCTCCCCTGTAATTGGACCTATCCATCTTCCAGAGAATCCCAAAACCAGTCCTAATCATACGTCCGCAATTCAACAAGCATTACAATACATAAATAACATTAATCTCAACATTACATGAATCGTATTATCAAGAGTGATATGTGGACATGAGATGCACATATTTAAATCATAACACATATAAAGTGCCTTTCGATCCGCAATCATTTGACTATACAATCAAGTGAGAGCATTTTCTTTCCTTAACATTTTCGGCCTTCGAGGTGGCCTCCTCAACTCACAGACTTCACCATAACATACGACAGAGGCAATCTCAACTTCCGAACTTATCTAACAAGGATACAAATTAAGTACTTCTCATAGGCCAATTATCCAATAACTTCACCTTCACCAGCTTTCATCGGAATGATAGACAAAGGATTTCCAACTACCTTCTTAGACATAGACACATGAAACACCGGGTACATGAAGGACAATGATGGGGAAATATCATACTCTTAGTTTGATCTATTTCTTTCAAGATTCCATAAGGCCTAATGTGACTACACATACTTTACCTTCCTTAACAATTCACCCAACATATTCATAGAGAAAATCTTGAGAATAACTCGTTCACTTTCTTTAACCCTAAATCCCTACTCCGAACACCCGAACAAAACCTTTGGCGACCTCCAACAATTACTCTAAGATGTGCTAGCTTGAATATTACCATAAAACTTCCTATCCAATATATTTAATCATGGGATGATGCTTCTTCTTTGACATGTTTGAACCTTCAACCCCCATAGGTTTACTATAAATAGGAACAACGAAGTTTCGAGTTTTGGCTGGAGTTATTCAAGAATCCATCAACATGCCGAGCAGGGCATTTCAGGAGGTTATATCCTTATAGACATGAAGGTTACTCCCAGTAGTGCTGACATAGTTAATCATTGTGATGACATCATTGATTCGATAAAATGAGGCATAGAGTTACCTAGTAGGCATTGATAATGTAGGGACCATATTTATGATTCTGAGATTTAAAAGAAATGAGTCATTTTAGACATGTGACATATAGGAGGCATGGTCGGGAGGATAAAGACATTATCGTCAGTTATTCTTGGAAGACTAAGAGTCAGGAAAAGGACATCAACAATTGTTTCATTCCATATGTGCCTTGTTCGGCAATAGTAGTCCTCAAAGAGAAATAGCCAAGTACGTGATACTAGTCGCCTCTTGGAATGTAGGTAAAATCAGTTTATCTCGAAATGAGAATATTCTGTCACCCTGAATGTGATATGGGTTTCAAAATATATGTATTGGTTAGAGAGAATGAACACTTTGCTATGAGCTAGACATGGTTTTTGCCATAACAGCTCTCAAGCTGCAATACCAGGACACTTCATGGGCAATTATAATACTAGGAACAAAGTGAGCTACTTAGTGTGAGAACATTTAGGTGAACATGAAAGTCATACTGAGATGGGCAAACAACAAGATCTTCCTGTGATGAATTTTTGATAAATCTCAAATTTCTCGAAAACTTTATGCGGTCAAGTGGCCCCCTTTCAATTGACATGTATACATATAATAAGTGCTGAGATATGCTCTCATGTTACTAGAAAGTGAAAATGATTCATGATACTATTCATAAGGGAGTAAAGTCACTGTTCCAATCATAGGAGCCACATACATCGGAGAGAAAAAGAGTGGCTCAAGAAGGATATCAACACTAGGCTTCTTTACATTAGATATGATACCACATAGGTAAATATTATGATGGTGCATACATATGCACAAGTGAGCAGATGTTATCCATTCGAATCAGAATGTTCTGTAAGAAATTCATCAGGTATAGTCCCTTGTTGAGAATTTAGGGAAGTAGTGGGAAGTATTAACCTAGGGTTATAACTCATTCCAAGGAATCATTATAAAACTCAATTCCTCAAGAGGTTGTAAATAAGAGAATTGTGATCAAGAGGCTTCACGAATACTGCGCCTCATTCAAAGAGTAGGTACATGCAATGTTTTGTGATTCAGCGTTTTGGTTAGGATCATATTTATGTAGGCCCCTTCAATATAGATGTACATATACAACAAGGAAAATAATGCGATGTTCACAATAAGGTATCAAGGAGTGACTTACATGGTGATTTTAGATTGATAGGGTAGTGCCTTAATTGATGCCCCTCGACTCCACATCTATAACATACATCGGTACCATAGTGACATACCCCCGAATGATATCTCCCACACTTCACACAATGGGGATGAGGTCCGTTAAACTTACTCGCCCCACCGACCTGATATTTACCCTTTTTGCATACATCATAATCATTCCCTATATCCTTTCTCCTGGACCCCGTGATGGGATTAACAATCTCTGCAACAGCTTATTGTATGGACTTTTGGAATTTCCCAAATCTACCACCCCTAACACGCTTCTGAGCATACTCACAACATGAAGCAAAATATTCCCGTCCGCATATAAGGTAGACCGGGATGGGTGTATCCAACCTAAGGGAATTTGTTGCTTTATTGACTACAACTTGGCTTGAATTAATTTTGGATAAACTATGATTTATTGGTTTTCATGTTATATCAATCCGCTTTTAAAATATGGAATTATCTTTGAAACGAATCACTGTGTGAATCCATTTTGTTTATTGTGCCAAAGTCATGTCACGCGTACGTGTACATAATTAATAACATTTTTTATTATATTAATATTGTTTTGGCCAAAGTTACGTGAACACATACTTCAGGTTTAATTTTTGAACTCATAATTATGTCACGTGAACGTATACATAATCACGATAGATTCATTAAAAGCATGCCTAAAGCACTCTAAGAGGTGCTCATTATTCTTCCTAAACTTTGAGATTATTATAAGGTCATGAATTATGAAATTATTGGTAAAAACAAATGTAGTAGATTAGCTATGGAAAGGTGAGCTAGCATAGGAATATTTAACAATTGGGACAACTAGAACTCTTATGTGTATTAAACAACTAGACTTAAATATATGGCTCATTTACCTTATCGGCTTCAACATAAAAGCTTTTGACAAGTATCTTTCTTAACATTCACTAGACCAATTTAATAATGAAATAATACTAACTTAAAGACACGCTAGATCCAAACAATAAAATTTCTAGATTATAGTGGCATTTCACTTTTGACTACTTTCCTCCAAAACTTTCAATTTCAGAGCATTGGGGAACCTTTGGCTTTTCAAACTTTGCCAAAATGGTTAGCTACTTGGGACTTAACCTTTTTAACTTTATTTTGCCCTTGTAGGCACTTTCAATTTGATTTCCTCCTTTCGAGAGATTTGATTCCCCTGCCAAGGCTGGGGTGCCTCTTGAATATTAGCTTGTATTAAACGAAAGCCCTGTAAATCAGTCTTGCTATCCCTTATTTGTCTTAGTTTTGGAACAAAGTTAGACCGAAAGGGATTTAAAGAAAAAAAAATAGAATGGACAATTAATTTAGACAAGAGGTATCCCTTTCGGGGGAAGGAAAGAAGGACTTATCTGGACTACATGCGGACTTCAATGAACATGACATTCCAAGTGTCTGTATCCTTCGATTCTTGAACATTCTCGTTGATTGATCGGAAGGACATGAAAAGGATTAGAGTAAAAAAAGATTTGGATTGAATTACAACTTTAGAACCTTTCACGCGAAACTATCGCCGAACCATTATTACATTTGCCCCAGTTTCAACTTTTGGGGGAATTTGTATTTTAATTCTGGTGTAACTGAACCCCAGAGAGAGGCTGCCTACGTATCCTTTCGGAATTAAATCAAACGTAGTTCAGTATATATTTTTTTATCTTTATTTCTTTTTTCTCTTTTTTTAAAACAAGTTGCTCCAACTTTTATTTCCTGGGGGCATGGATCTTTGACTGTTCTTTTTTTATTCTTTTTTTAGTTACACCAGTTTGTACTTTTGGGGCATGGACTTTTCTTTTTATATATTTTTTTTTTTTGGACTTTTAACTCGAAATTTGATTCCAAAAGTGGGTGGTCAAAGAAAATAACACAAGCTCAAAAAGGGTAACAAATGGTATAAAGTGTTTGGGTAGCAGAAAAAATGGCTTCCTAGCCTCAAGAATGCCAGACATATTATTTCTTCACAATCATGACATTGATGAACATGTTGTCTTCTGGGTCTTGTCCAGCGTAAACTTGTATGAGCAATAATTTCCTCGTAAGGAATGACCCTTGTCAATTTGGGTGACCTTTCTTTCTTGATATGGAAGTGTGCATTTCAAGACTGATTGATTCGTTTCAAATTATCTGTATTGCACCTTCTTTTGAAAAACACTTTGTATCTTTTAGTGCTAAACAGACTTTAACCCGTCTGATCATCCTTAAGCCCGATCTTCACACCAATTCATAGGTAGAGATCCTTAACCTCCACGGGTATGATTGCTTTGGTTCCACGTATTCTTGGCTTATACTAATTTTCCAAATGTTTCATGTCTTTATTCATCTTCAAAAGTGTCTCTTTCTCACTTATCCAATTCAAGGCTAAATCAGTTTTTTAAAATCTGGCCAAAAATTCCGCATGCATGTCATGTTACTAGAACTAGCGTGAAAAGAACTATGCACAAAATGGACACAAAATGACTGACTGCTTTTTATTGAATAAAGAATAGTAGGGTCCGATAACATAAAAAGAAGAAGAAAAGATGACAAAATAAGCTACCATGACTCCTCCCCGCTGAAAGAGGAGTGGATTTTCAGTTACTAAGCGACATCTTAGCCAGCAACTTGCACATCAACATTACTATGGCATTCACTAATTTTGATTGCTTTGGAATCAGCATTCAAATTTCGACTTTTTGATCAAACCATTCCCAATATTGGCTATCGGAATTCAGGACTAACAACATGGGAAATTTCATAGCAACAGATTTTTCAAAAGACTTGGAAGAATTCTCTTATCTCCCTATCATCACAGATAGTCTCACACAAAGCATGTCGTGTTGCTCAAACCTGGTAAAAGTTAACCAATGTTTGCCTCTATTTTTCACCATCAAACTGTCTATTTGCCTTTTCGCGACCTTAGTTAGATCAACAATAGCAGTGCTTATTCCCTTGGTTGAGAAGATGATAAAGTAATCCTGGATTGTTTTCGTGACTCGCCATTTCAAACCAACAAACCGACCACCTTTGACTAGCTTTTATTTCAAAACAACACACTCTTTTTTCTCTCTTTCTTTTCCTTTTTTTTTCCTTATTTTTTTTAACCATTCGATCGAACCTGATGTGGGTTGCCTACGTATCATGTGGGAACATGAATCAGATCTTGCGTAGTTCGGGAATACCGGGAACAAAGTACATAAGCTAGCTCTTTTTTTTTCTTTGGGAATGTTTGAAAAGAAGACTTCTTAAAGGAGAAAGAAGATATTTTTTGGATTTTGATTGATTTGTTTTTGGATTTTTTGGGAGAAAGACTTCTAAAGAAGGAAAAAATATATTTTTGAATTTTTGTTTTCAAATGAAAGACTTATAAAAAAAAAGAAAAAATATTTTTGGTTTTTTATTTTTTTGAAAAAAAATATTTGGGATTTCTAAGGAAAGACTTCTAAAGAAGAAATTAAAGGAAAATATTTTTTTTGGAATTTTGAAAATTCGGGGTCGGAACCGATGAGCTTTGCCTACGTATCTCACATCCGGTGAGAATCAGACCCACGTAGTTCGATGGATCAGAAATAAAATAGATAAGGATCAGAAATAAAAAAGATAAGGATCAGAAATAAAATAGATAAACTAACTCTTTTTTTTTCATATACAATTAATCCGACAAAATCTCCTATCAAAGAAAATCTTTTCAGTTTTTTTTTATTTTATTTTTGGATTTGGTGAAAGAAACACTTCTAAAGAAGAAAAAAAATATTTTTGAATTTTGAATTTTGTTTTTTAAATTTCAAATAAAAAAAATATTTTTTTGGATTTTTATTTTATTTTTTTGAATTTTGGGAGAAAGGACTTTTTTTAAAAAAGGAAGAAAATAATTTTGGATTTTTGGTCACAAAAAAAAAACTTCTATAGAAGAAATTAAAGGAAAATATATTTTTAGATTTTTTAAAAAATTGAGAATCAGACCCGCGTAGTTCGGTGGGTGTTGTCATAACAGAAAAACATGATTTTTGTTTTGGATTTTTTTTTTGGTTTTGTTTTTTGAAATTATTTGGCTTATTTTTGAAATGGCTCTTCTTCTTTTTTTCAAAATTTCGGTAGAGTTTCAGGATTTTTCAATTACGTAGATTTTTCAGAACCGAGTAAGTTTCTCTCTCCTCACTCTTGGTTTTTCTTGATTTTCTTTCCCTATTCTAGAAGATGGTCAATATGCGAGCCGAAACAAATAACTGCACAAGTAGCACGTTAGATGCATCAACATGGTCTTTTAAATTGGGTACACCTATCCTAAGACGGACCTAACCCCTGTGTTGAGTCCCCAAAGTCAAATTCACGTGATGCAAACCAACGTACCTACTAGGAATCCGACATGAGGTTTGTTCTTCTAGGTTTAAATCCTGGTGGAGAAGGTATCTAGACTGGCTTACTCAAGCGGACAACTCGAGCCGAGGAGGGTCTGCGTACCAGTAGCATTGCTTTCCGGCTTAGCTGGTGGTGCTCCCCGCCTAAAATATGTATGACTAAAATCCTTCACCGGGTGACAAGCACCTCGGCTATCTCAAAGAAAGCGGGCTATGTCAAGCAAATGCCCAATTTAAATTCAAGAAGACTCAGAGGGGTGCGAGAGAAGACAGTTTATATGTACAGTTCAACAATATCAAAGTGGTAAAAATTGGACAAATAGCACATTAGCCCCAAATAAATCACAATATATACAAAAATTAATAAAGCCAAATAAAGTCAATAAACAAGCTCGAATTCTTGAGAGTCCTCAGCAAAGTCGCCAGAGCTGTCACACCCCTTTTTACCCCCCATAAAGATATGTGTATTATAGATTGTGGGGTTAAAGAGTTTCTCCAATTAAAGTGACAAACTTGAATAGGGATTATTTTATTTACAAAGTCGCCACTTGAAATTAATTTTTTGGGTGTTCCAAGTCACCTTTTATTTGAATCCCTAGTCAAAGGAAGATTTGACTCTATTATTATTGGTCTGCGAAAACAAAGTTCGGGTAAGAAATTCTGTTGACCGGGGAGAAGGTCTAAGGCATTCCCCGAGTCCCGTGGTTATAGCACGGTCACTTTATTGACTATAACTTGGCTTGAATTAATTTTGGATAAACTATGATTTATTGGTTTCCATGTTTTATCTATCCGCTTTTAAAATATGGAATTATCTTTGAAAGAATCACGTGTGTGAATCCGTTTTGTTTATTGTTCCAAAATCATGCCACGCGTACGTGTACACAATTAATAGTATTTTTTTATTATATTTAGATTGTTTTGGACAAAGTTGCGCGAACACATACTTCGGTTTTAATTTTGAAAATTACAATTATATCACGTGAACGTATACATAATCGCGATAGATTCATTAAAAGCACGCCTAAAGCACTCTAAAAGGTGTTCATTATTCTTCCTAAACTTTGAGATTATTATAAGGTCATCAATTATGAAATTATTTGTGAAAACAAACGTAGTAGATTAGCTATGGAAAGGTGAGCTAGCCGAAGAATATTTAACAATTGGGACAACTAGAGCTCTTATGTGTATTACACTAGACTTAAACATTTGGCCCATTTACCTTATCGGCTTCAACATAAAAGCTTTTGACAAGTATCTTTCTTAACTTTCACTAGACCAATTTAATAATGAAATAATACTAACTTAAAGACACGCTAGATCCAAACAATAAAATTTCTAGATTATAGTGATATAAACATGAAAAATAAGAAGATCAAATTAATAATAAAATCATGCTTATCAGGGGCAAAGAGAAGTTTATTCATGGTCAAGGATTCACAACCATAATCAAGATAATGTATTAGTCAAGTATAAAATTAGAGATAGACCTTCAGGCATTAAACTTTCTTCATTACATCAACGGACCTCTATAAGAGCTCGAATAGCACAGCTACTACAGCAACAATAGACCCACGATCGGAATCTCAATAGGAAACTTGAAACCGACCTCGACTTGAGTGGAAGATTTTGGATTTTAAACTCCTACCCAACTGAACACTACCTTGAAAAGGTGATGTTTGGATAGATTTTCCAACCTGTTTAAATGGAGTTTTTGGCTAGGATTTTTGCTGAGTTTTGGAGGTTGTTTTGGGATGGTTATTGGCTGGAATCGGCTAGTTTACGCTGCGATTTGGGGGGGGGGGGAGTGGAGAGTGTTTTGGACTGATTTCAGCAGAGTGTTGGCTGATTTTCGCTGGGTAATTGGGGCTGTTATTCAGCTCATTGTTGCTGATTTTCGGACTGTGTTTGAGCTGATTTTTGTGGTGGTTAAAGGTTAGCTTTTGAGTTTGGAGTTTTGACATTTTTAGCGCTGCTTTTCCAGCCCGTATTTGAGCTATTTTGAGGGAGTTTTGTGGGTGAATGTTGAGGTAGTTTTGTTGCCTTTTGAACTGGAGTTTCCAGTTGGCCATACCGTTATTCAAAAGGGAATAAATAAGAGAAAAGTGTGCGACCGAGTCTTGATTATGGACAACCTACATATCCGGGTTATAATGTAACCAGGGCATGGTGCCCTGTATTACTGAAAAGGAAATGTAACCAGGGGATGCTTCCATGTATTACTGAAAAGGAAATATAATCGGGGAATGGTTCCCTGTATTACTGAAAAGGAAATGTAACCAGTGGATGGTGCCCTGTATTGCTGAAAAGGAAATGTAACCAGGGGTTGGCGCCTTGTATTACTGAAAAGGAAATGTAACCAGGGGATGGTGCCCTGTATTACTGAAAAGAAAATATAACCAGGGGTTAGTACCCTGTATTATAGAAGGGAAGTGTAACCAGGGGTTAGTACCCTATATTACGGAAAGAAAATATAACCAGGGGTTGGTACCCTGTATTATGGAAAGAAAATATAACCAGGGGTTGGCACCCTGTATTATGGATAAAGTGTTGGATCCCTCTAGGCGAAAGGGTTCTACCTGGGTTAAGCTACGTAAAACAAGCCTGAGCGAAGAGTACTTCTACCCGAAACTATGAGCTGGACCCCCTAGGCGAAAAGGATCTACTTGGGTTAAGCTAGGTAAAACAGCTTGGGCGAAGAGTACTTCTACCAGGAACTATGAGCTGGATCCCCCTAGGCGAAATGGTTCTACCTTAGTTAAGCTACGAAAAACAACCTGAGCGAAGAGTACATCTACCCGAAACTATGAGCTGGATCCCCTTAGGAGAAATTGTTCTACCTGAGTTAAGCTAAATAAAACACCCTGAGCGAAGAGTACTTCTACACGGAAATATGAGCTGGATCCCCCTAGGCGAAAAGGTTCTACCTGGGTTAAGCTACAAAAAACAAGCTTGGGCGAAGAGTACTTCTACCTGGAACTATGAGCTGGATCCCCCTAGGCGAAAAGGTTCTACCTGGGTTAAGCTACGTAAAACATCCTGAGCGAAGAGTACTTCTACCCGGAACTATGAGCTGGATCTCCCTAGGAGAAAAGGTTCTACCTGGGTTAAGCTACGTAAAACATCCTGAGCGAAGAGTACTTCTACCAGGAACTCTAAGCTGGATCCCCCTAGGCGAAGAGTTTCTACCTGGGTTAAGCTACGTAAAATGTCCTGAGCGAAGAGTACTCCTACCCGGAACTATGAGCTGGTTCCCCTAGACGAAAAGGTTCTATCTGGGTTAAGCTACGTAAAACATCCTGAGCGGAGAGTACTTTTACCCAGATCTATGAGCTTGATCCCTCTAGGCGAAAAGGTTTTTAACTGGGTTATGCTACTTAAAACATCCTAAGCGAAGAGTACTTCTGCCCGGAACGATGAGATGGATCCCCCTAGGCGAAAAGGTTTTTACCTGGGTTAAGCTACGTAAAACATCCTGAGCGAAGAGTACTTCTACCCGGAACTATGAGCTAGATCCCCCTAGGCGAAAAGGTTCTACCTGAGTGAAGCTGGATCCCCCTAAGCAAAAAAGTTCTACCTGGGTTAATCTACGTAAAACATCCTAAGCGAAAGATACTTCTTCATGGAAATATGAGCTGGATCCCCCTAGGAGAAAAAGGTCCTACCTGCGTTAAGCTACGTAAAACATCCTCAGCGAAGAGTACTTCAACACGGAACTATGAGCTGGATCCCCTAGGCGAAAAGGTTCTACCTAGGTTAAGCAACGAAAATATCCTGAGCGAATAGTACTTCTACCCAGAACTATGAGATGCATCCCCCTAGGAAAAAAGGTTCTACCTAGGTTAAGCTAAGTAAAACATCCTGAGCGAAGAGTACTTCTACCCGGAACTATGAGCTACATCCCCCTAGGAAGAATGGTTCTACCTGGGTTAAGCTACGTAAAACATCCTGAGCGAAGAGTACTTCTACTCGGAACTATGAGCTGGATCCCCCTAGGTGACAAAGTTCTACCTAGGTTAAGCTACGTAAAACATCCTGAGCGAAGAGTACTTCTACCCGGAACTATGAGCTGGATCCCCTTAACCGAAAAGGTTCTACCTGGGTTAAGCTAGGTAAACTATCCTGAGCGAAGAGAACTTCTACCCGGAACTATGAGATGGATCCCCCTAGGCGAAAAGGTTCTACCTGGGTTAAGCTACGTAAAACATCCTAGGAGAAGAGTACTTCTAACTGGAACTATGAGTTGGATCCCCCTAGGCAAAAAGGTTCTATCAAGGTTAAGCTACGAAAACATCCTGAGCCAAGAGTATTTCTACCCGGAACTATGAACTGGATCCCCCTAGGTGAAAAGGTTCTACCTGGGTTAAGCTAAGTAAAACATCCTGGATGAAAAGTACTTCTACCCGGTAACTATGAGTTGGATCCCCATAGGTGAAAAGGTTCTACCTGGGTTAAGCTACATAAAACATCCTATGCAAAGAGTGCTTCTACCCGGAACTATGAGTTGGATCCCCCTAGGCGAAAAGCTTCTACCTGGGTTAAGCTACGTAAAACATCCTGAGCGAACAATACTTCTACCCGAAACTATGAGTTGGATCTCCCTAGGCAAAAAAGGTTCTACCTGGGTTAAGCTATGTAAAACATCCTAAGCGAAGAGTACTTCTACCCGGAACTCTGAGCTGGATCCCCCTAGGCGAAAAGTTTCTACCTGGGTTAAGCTACGTAAAATGTCCTGAGCGAAGAGTACTCCTACCCGGAACTACGAGCTGGTTCCCCTAGACGAAAAGGTTCTACCTGGGTTAAGCTACGTAAAACATCCTGAGCGGAGAGTACTTCTACCCAGATCTATGAGCTTGATCCCCCTAGGCAAAATGGTTCTACCTGGGTTAAGCTATGTAATACATCATGAGGGAAGAGTACTTCTACCCAGAAATATGGGTTGGATCACCCTAGGTGAAAATGGTTCTACCTGGGTTAAACAACGTAAAGCAAGCCTGGGCGAAGAGTACTTCTACCCGAAAATATGAGTTGGATCCCTCCAGGCGAAAAAGGTTCTACCTGGGTTAATCTACGAAAAGTAAGTTGGGTGAAGAGTACTTCTACCCGGAAATATAAGCTGGATCCCCCTAGGCAAAATGGTTCTACCTGAGTTAAGCTACGTAAAACAATCTGAGCGAAGAGAACTTCTACTCGGAATATGAGTTGTATCCCCCTAGGCGAAAAGTTTCTACCCGGGTTAAACTACATAAAATAACTTGAGCGAAGAGTACTTCTACCCGGAACTATGAGCTGGATCCCCTAGGCGAAAAAGGTTCTACCTGGGTTAAGCTACGTAAAACAACCTAAGCGAAGAGTACTTCTACCCGGAACTATGAGCTGGATCCCCCTAGGCGAAAAGGTTCTACCTGGGTTAAGCTAGGTAAACTATCCTGAGCGAAGAGAACTTCTACCCGGAACTATGAGATGGATCCCCCTAGGCGAAAAGGTTCTACCTGGGTTAAGCTACGTAAAACATCCTGGGAGAAGAGTACTTCTAACCGGAACTATGAGTTGGATCCCCCTAGGCGAAAAGGTTCTGCGAAAAAGGTTCTACCTGGGTTAAGCTACGTAAAATAACCTGAGCGAAGAGTACTTCTACCCGGAACTATGAGTTGGATCCCCCTAGGCGAAAAGGTTCTACCTGGGTAAAGCTATGAAACACAGACTGAGCGGAGAGTACTTCTACCCGAAAATAAGCTGGATCCCCCTAGGCGAAAAGGTTCTACTTGGGTTAAGCTACGTAAAACAACCTGAGCGAAGAGTACTTCTACCCGGAACTATGAGCTCGATCCCCCTAGGCAAAAAGGTTCTACGTGGGTTAAGCTACGTAAAATAAGCTTGAGCGAAGAGTACTTCTACTCGGAACTATGAGCTGGATCCCCCTAGGCGAAAAGGTTCTACATGGGTTAAGCTATCAAAATCATCTGTATGAACAATTGTGATACATGCTGAAAATAAGAGAAAATGGAGATTTTGCGAAAACTTTCCTTTGGTGACATTCGTCCTTTAAGAATCGCCATTTTGCACTGCTTTGTTCCTGCTTCAAAACAAAGAAAAAATTTTAGTTTAAAAGTGGTGGTCGGAGTGTGGCCTTGATGTCTTTGGCAGCTTGGCTTTGTGCCCATCTTCTTTTGATGATGATTTCAACCTGCCACTAGATGTTTCCTAAATACCACTTGTATTTTTGGCCCATAGAACCTTTGACTTTTCAAACTTTTACATGACGGTTGGTTGCGTGGGACTTAACCTTTTCAACTTTATTTTGATTTTGTGGCATTTCACTTTTGACTTCTTTCCTCCAAAACATTCAATTTCAGAGCATTGGGGAACCTTTGGCTTTTCAAACTTTGCCAAAACGGTTAGCTACTTGGGACTTAATCTTTTTAACTTCATTTTGCCCTTGTAGGCACTTTCAATTTGATTTCCTCCTTTCGAGAGATTTGATTCCCCCGCCAAGGCTGGGGTGCCTCTTGAATATTAGCTTGTATTAAACGAAAGCCCTGTAAATCAGTCTTGTTATCCCTTATTTGTCTTAGTTTTGGAACAAAGTTAGACCGAAAGGGATTCAAAGAAAAAAAAATAGAATGGACAATTAATTTAGACAAGAGGTATCCCTTTCGGGGGAAGGAAAGAAGGACTTATCTGGACTACATGCGGACTTCAATGAACATGACATTCCAAGTGACTGTATCCTTCGATTCTTGAACATTCTCGTTGATTGATCGGAAGGACATGAAAAGGATTTGAGTAAAAAAGATTTGGATTGAATTACAACTTTAGAACCTTTCACGCGAAACCATCGCTGAACCATTATTACATTTGCCCCAGTTTCAACTTTTGGGGGAATTTGTATTTTAATTCTGGTGTAACTGAACCCCAGAGAGAGGCTGCCTACGTATCCTTTCGGAATCAAGTCAAACGTAGTTCAGTATATATTTTTTTATCTTTATTTCTTTTTTCTCTTTTTTTTAAAAACAAGTTGCTCCAACTTTTATTTTCTGGGGGCATGGATCTTTGACTGTTCTTTTTTTATTCTTTTTTTAGTTGCACCAGTTTGTACTTTTGGGGCATGGACTTTTCTTTTTATATATATATATATATATTTTTTTTTGGACTTTTAACTCGAAATTTGATTCCAAAAGAGGGCGGTCAAAGAAAATAACACAAGCTCAAAAAGGGTAACAAATAGTATAAAGTGTTTGGGTAGCAGAAAAAATGGCTTCCCAGCCTCAAGAATGCCAGACATATTATTTCTTCACAATCATGACATTGATCAACATGTTGTCTTCTGGGTCTTGTCCAGCGTAAAGTTGTATGAGCAATAATTTCCTCGTAAGGAATGACCCTTGTCAATTTGGGTGACCTTTCTTTCTTGATATGGAAGTGTGCATTTCAAGACAGATTGATTCGTTTCAAATTATCTGTATTGCACCTTCTTTTGAAAAACACTTTGTATCTTTTAGTGCTAAACAGACTTTAACCCATCTGATCATCCTTAAGCCCGATCTTCACACCAATTCATAGGTAGAGATCCTTAACCTCCACGGGTATGATTGCTTTGGTTCCACGTATTCTTGGCTTATACTAATTTTCCAAATGTTTCATGTCTTTATTCATCTTCAAAAGTGTCTCTTTCTCACTTATCCAATTCAAGGCTAAATCAGTTTTTTAAAATCTGGCCAAAAATTCCGCATGCATGTCATGTTACTAGAACTAGCGTGAAAAGAACTATGCACAAAATGGACACAAAATGACTGACTGCTTTTTATTGAATAAAGAATAGTAGGGTCCGATAACATAAAAAGAAGAAGAAAAGATGACAAAATAAGCTATCATGACTCCTCCCCGCTGAAAGAGGAGTGGATTTTCAGTTACTAAGCGACATCTTAGCCAGCAACTTGCAAATCAACATTACTATGGCATTCACTAATTTTGATTGCTTTGGAATCAGCATTCAAATTTCGACTTTTTGATCAAACCATTCCCAATATTGGCTATCGGAATTCAGGACTAACGACATGGGAAATTTCATAGCAACAGATTTTCCAAAAGACTTGGAGGAATTCTCTTATCTCCCTATCATCACAGATAGTCTCACACAAAGCATGTCGTGTTGCTCAAACCTGGTAAAAGTTAACCAATGTTTGCCTCTATTTTTCACCACCAAACTGTCTACTTGCCTTTTCGCGACCTTAGTTGGATCAACAATAGCAGTGCTTATTCCCTTGGTTGAGAAGATGATAGAGTGATCCTGGATTGTTTTCGTGACTCGCCATTTCAAACCAACAAACCGACCACCTTTGACTAGCTTTTATTTCAAAACAACACACTCTTTTTTCTCTCTTTCTTTTCCTTTTTTTTTCCTTATTTTTTTTAACCATTCGATCGAACCTGATGTGGGTTGCCTACGTATCATGTGGGAACATGAATCAGATCTTGCGTAGTTCGGGAATACCGGGAACAAAGTACATAAGCTAGCTCTTTTTTTTTCTTTGGGAATGTTTGAAAAGAAGACTTCTTAAAGGAGAAAGAAGATATTTTTTGGATTTTGATTGATTTTTTTTTGGATTTTTTGGGAGAAAGACATCTAAAGAAGGAAAAAATATATTTTTGAATTTTTGTTTTCAAATGAAAGACTTCTAAAAAGAAAGAAAAAATATTTTTGGTGTTTTATTTTTTTGAAAAAAAATATTTGGGATTTTCTAAGGAAAGACTTCTAAAGAAGAAATTAAAGAAAAATACTTTTTTGGATTTTTGAAAATTGCGGGTCGAAACCGATGAGCTTTTCCTACGTATCTCACATCCGGTGAGAATCAGACCCACGTAGTTCGATGGATCAGAAATAAAATAGATAAGGATCAGAAATAAAATAGATAAACTAACTCTTTTTTTTCATATACAATTAATCCGACAAAATCTCCTATCAAAGAAAATCTTTTCAGTTTTTTTTTTGATTTTTTTTTTGGATTTGGAGAAAGAATGACTTCTAAAGAAGAAAAAAAATATTTTTGAATTTTGAATTTTGTTTTTTAAATTTCAAATAAAAAAATATTTTTTTGGATTTTGATTTTATTTTTTTGAATTTTGGGAGAAAGGACTTTTTTTAAAAAGGAAGAAAATAATTTTGGATTTTTGGTCACAAAAAAAAAAAAAACTTCTATAGAAGAAATTAAAGGAAAATATATTTTTAGATTTTTTGAAAAATTGAGAATCAGACCCGCGTAGTTCGGTGGGTGTTGTCATAACAGAAAAACATGATTTTTGTTTTGGTTTTGTTTTTTGAAATTATTTGGCTTATTTTTGAAATGGCTCTTCTTCTTTTTTTCAAAATTTCGGTAGAGTTTCAGGATTTTTCAATTACGTAGATTTTTCAGAACCGAGTAAGTTTCTCTCTCCTCACTCTTGGTTTTTTCTTGATTTTCTTTCCCTATTCTAGAAGATGGTCAATATGCGAGCCGAAACAAATAACTGCACAAGTAGCACGTTAGATGCATCAACATGGTCTTTTAAATTGGGTACACCTATCCTAGACGGACCTAACCCCTGTGTTGAGTCCCCAAAGTCAAATTCACGTGATGCAAACCAACGTACCTACTAGGAATCCGACATGAGGTTTGTTCTTCTAGGTTTAAATCCTGGTGGAGAAGGTATCTAGACTGGCTTACTCAAGCGGACAACTCGAGCCGAGGAGGGTCTGCGTACCAGTAGCATTGCTTTCCGGCTTAGCTGGTGGTGCTCCCCGCCTAAAATATGTGTGACTAAAATCCTCCACCGGGTGACAAGCACCTCGGCTATCTTAAAGAAAGCGGGCTATGTCAAGCAAATGCCCAATTTAAATTCAAGAAGACTCAGAGGGATGCGAGGGAAGACAGTTTATATGTATAGTTCAACAATATCAAAGTGGTAAAAATCGGACAAATAGCACATTAGCCCCAAATAAATCACAATATATACAAAAATTAATAAAGCCAAATAAAGTCAATAAACAAGCTCGAATTCTTGAGAGTCCTCAGCAAAGTCGCCAGAGCTGTCACACCCCTTTTTACCCCCCATAAAGATATGTGTGTTATAGATTATGGGTTAAAGAGTTTCTCCAATTAAAGTGACAAACTTGAATAGGGATTATTTTATTTACAAAGTCGCCAATTGGAATTGATTTTTTGGGTGTTCCAAGTCACCTTTTATTTGAATCCCTAGTCAAAGGAAGATTTGACTCTATTATTATTGGTCTGCGAAAATAAAGTTCGGGTAAGAAATTCTGTTGACCGGGGAGAAGGTCTAAGGCATTCCCCGAGTCCCGTGGTTATAGCACGGTCACTTTATTGACTATAACTTGGCTTGAATTAATTTTGGATAAACTATGATTTATTGGTTTCCATGTTTTATCAATCCGCTTTTAAAATATGAAATTATCTTTGAAACGAATCACGTGTGTGAATCCGTTTTTTTTATTGTTCCAAAATCATGCCACGCATACGTGTACACAATTAATAGTATTTTTTTATTATATTTAGATTGTTTTGGACAAAGTTGCGCGAACACATACTTCGGTTTTAATTTTGAAAGTTACAATTATATCACGTGAACGTATATAATCGCGATAGATTCATTAAAAGCACGCCTAAAGCACTCTAAAAGGTGTTCATTATTCTTCCTAAACTTTGAGATTATTATAAGGTCATCAATTATGAAATTATTTGTGAAAACAAATGTAGTAGATTAGCTATGGAAAGGTGAGCTAGCCGAAGAATATTTAACAATTGGGACAACTAGAGCTCTTATGTGTATTACACTAGACTTAAACATTTGGCCCATTTACCTTATCGGCTTCAACATAAAAGCTTTTGACAAGTATCTTTCTTAACTTTCACTAGACCAATTTAATAATGAAATAATACTAACTTAAAGACACGCTAGATCCAAACAATAAAATTTCTAGATTATAGTGATATAAACATGAAAAATAAGAAGATCAAATTAATAATAAAATCATGCTTATCAGGGGCAAAGAGAAGTTTATTCATGGTCAAGGATTCACAACCATAATCAAGATAATGTATTAGTCAAGTATAAAATTAGAGATAGACCTTCAGGCATTAAACTTTCTTCATTACATCAACGGACCTCTATAAGAGCTCGAATAGCACAGCTACTACTGCAACAATAGACCCACGATCGGAATCTCAATAGGAAACTTGAAACCGACCTCGACTTGAGTGGAAGATTTTGGATTTTAAACTCCTACCCAACTGAACACTACCTTGAAAAGGTGATGTTTGGATAGATTTTCCAACCTGTTTAAATGGAGTTTTTGGCTAGGATTTTTGCTGAGTTTTGGAGGTTGTTTTGGGATGGTTATTGGCTGGAATCGGCTAGTTTACGCTGCGATTTGGGGGGGGGGGGAGTGGAGAGTGTTTTGGACTGATTTCAGCAGGGTGTTGGCTGATTTTCGCTGGGTAATTGGGGCTGTTATTCAGCTTATTGTTGCTGATTTTCGGACTGTGTTTGAGCTGATTTTTGTGGTGGTTAAAGGTTAGCTTTTGAGTTTGGAGTTTTGACATTTTTAGCGCTGCTTTTCCAGCCCGTATTTGAGCTATTTTAAGGGAGTTTTGTGTGAATGTTGAGGTTGTTTCATTGCCTTTTGAACTGGAGTTTCCAGCTGGTTCCCATGGTAAAAAAAAATATTAGTGAGTAGAAGATAGGTTGTGAGTGTATGGGACAAGCATGGGAGACAAGGGAAAGTGGAGTGGGAAAGATGGAGTAAAAAGTGAGATGAGTGGGAAAAATATCAAGCACAGTAAAAACTTAGGTGCTCACATCAAAGAAGTGTGAAATTCTTAAATATCCAAGTAGCCTCCTCATTATAGATGTGGTCGACAACACACTGATAAGAAGGACTCTACTAGACACGGCTCCGAGATATCCTATGACACTTTAAAACCATAGGCTATGATACCAAGTTTGTCACTCCCCAAACTTGGGGAGCGCGACCGGCTCTCAACCGAGAGAACCCGGCCGAGCAAGCCTGTTAGATTTTCTTCTACCCAAACTCATCCATGAATAAAGAGGAGATGTATTCCATTAATCAAACACTGAAAACATTTTATTAACAACTTCCTTTTCATTCCCATTAGTAGCTTCATTCATAATTTCCAAAATATTACGAGTTTATCGAATTAATGTAAAAAATGATTTCTAAATACTATCATTTCTAGTTCAACTCCCAGCATTAACCACAACCCACAACCTATCTACGGAGTCTCTAAGTACAATAGAAGAGTAATATGGAAATGCCGGCAACAAGGCCCCGGCTATACCTCAAAATACAGTACATGAGAAACAAAAGATACATGATCCCGAAATAAAATAGGGATCACCAAATCAGCTGAAATGAGTGTACTACTATCACTGATCAATGCTGCCTGCAGTAGAACCACCTGCATCCATTAAAGATGCAGTGCCCCCGGCAAAAGGGACGTTAGTACTCTCGAATAACACTAGTATGTATAGCTAAAAATTCTATTTCAAAATAGAATGCCCACATAAGAAAAGACAACACATAGAAACAACAAGTCACAATCAACAATATCCAAATGTCCAGTTAAAACATAATAATTTTCAAAATACACACTTCATATATAATTTTTGGTTGGGAAATCATTAGCACCGATGTACCACCGTCTTTGTTAGTACGGAGTCCGATCACACTCGATCGGCTAGGCCATCTCCCCACAAACAATGTGGTTTAACATGTGATGTGAAAGAAAGTTGTTACCAAGAGTAGTACCACCATATGCGCAATATGGTGTCAGATCTCCACCCGATCAGCTAGGCCGCCTTCCCACATATGCCGTATGGGTTGACTTTTCCAATCCACAAAGGTTTCAGTTTCATCCCAATTAAGTGGAATAATATCACAATTTCCCAAAGGTTCCAATTTCATCCCAAATAAGGAAAATAATCCCAATTCACCCCTACACCGGCACGTGTAGTTTCTGGTGTGGGTTTTATGATCCACCCTTCCTCAGTTTTGCTAATGATGCTCCCAAAAATATTTTATTTGATTTGATTTGCGCACAGAGGTAACATAAATATAATTGTACTCACCATAACATCTTTCACATTGTCTAAATTCTCATTAGTATTTCTAGTCATTCATAACGACAATATTTCCTTGGCTCATTTGGCCATTCACAAGATTCTTTATTCCTGACACGATGGTCGTATTTCATATTCCATACTTCCACCCCTTTAAATTTCAAAGATCACCATCAAATATCAACATATAGAATATTTCAGAAATAATATACTTCAAATCCATTTGTAATGGGAACTTTAAACACAAATGGTTTTTTCCCAAAAAATGGGGCATACCAACCAGCAATAGAAACACACATCAAAATCAAAAACAATCAATACACCATTTATTCTTCCAATACTCTTCCCCAAAAATGATGATGTACAATTTCAACACACGAGTATGTAAGAACTCGAATCACACTGGGTATATTTATAAAGCAAAGCATTAGTTAAAGCAGCCACTTATGGGCATGAATTGAGTACAAAAGCCTTTAGGCAGTTCTATTTTTGAAATCGTTTTTAAACAATCGAGTCGAGGCTCATTTCATATTCTTTATCGTATCCTCTCAAATCATTTACACTACTAGCCACAATCATAACTTAAATTCTTGGCACGTTGGCCACACTCTATATCCCCAATTTAATTATTTCATTTTCAACCACCTTTATAGCTTATCAACAATAAGACATTTTCAATCAAGACTTTAGGTACACATATGAGCAATTAAGAGTCTTAAGAATATTGAGATTTCCTCACACGATTTGGCATACTATCTTTCATTTGAAATACGATTCAAAGCCACAACATTTTAATACGCAACCCATACTTTAAAACTTACGGGAATATTATGGAATTCGATTCAAAGAGAGAAAGTTTAGCCAACATACCTGGAATTCGCCCCTTAATGATACTACAACGATCCACTACACTAAGCAACTTCAATCTACAATAACAACATCCAATGGGACCAATATTAGTAACAAATTCCATAATTTAGGCCATTTAGGCATTTTATCAAACACCTAGTAGGCATGAATCTCTACACCTCTTAACCATAAAATTAGTTTATCCAACTACTACCATTTACCAATAATTTATCCCACCATCATTCTTAAACAATTCATAACTTCCAACATCACATACATGACCATCCATCCATACCCAACCAATAAAATTTCATCAAATAATCACCTTCAATCTCTACAATAGTTATGTATTTAAATTGGGAACTTATGGCTTCCAATCACCATACTATAAGTTCCAATACTTAATTCATACTCATATTCCCATAATATATCCATACATGTAAGTATAAGGTTGTAGGATTACCTTTTGAAAAGAATCTTGCAAAACCCTCCTTTGAGTTCTTGAAGAAATTTCTTGAAGATCTAGGTATTTTATGTGTAAATCTCATCAATACTAGTGTAGAAATGATGGCATTTAACACCAAGATAATGGGGATTTCTTACCTTGAAGAAGAGGGGAGTTTGTGGTCTTGAGAGAGTGGAGAAGAGCTCCCAAATCCGTCCAAGTGAAATGGGGGAAATGAACCCCCAAGGTGAGTACTTAAAAGGCTTCAGGTGGGGGTAGCGTGCCCGCGCCAGCGCCATCTTCTATACTTCACTGGTTTTTCGAATTTGCTGAGAGGGCTGGCGTGCCACAATCCGCGCATTGCACTGTCCCTAGCACTCTCCCAGTTATTTTCTTTTCCATTTCTTTCTTATCCACTCACCCTCAATTGATACCTTGCTATGATATAGACCCAAATTGACTTCCAAACCTTCATATAAGTATGAAACCATGTTTACATAATAACATCCTTTCTATTTAATGTATCCAACATGTTACGCACAAATTCTTCCCATTCACAAAACTCCTTAACATGATCCAACACACCTTAAACATATATTCTCATTTCAAAATGACGTGGGTTCTATCCTGTAGGTCTCCTTTAATACTCGAATACGTTATTCTCAGATACCACTGGTAAAATTTTTAAATCTTAAATCATTAGGAAATTATTATGTGGCCTTACACCCCGTGCCCAGGTATACCTTTCGATCCGGCAAGTGTTTGATCAATGTGACTTGGCCAACTATTCGACCGTTGATTTGATGGCGTCGGTATCATCAAGAGCTATGAATGATCTCGGAACTCTGTAATCATTCTCCTTATCGAATCCTCGTTCCTCTGATTCGACCAGGACCAACATCGATAATTGCTACTTAACTATGGTCTTTCCGATCGGCTCTATGCTTTTTAATGTCGAAACGGCGGGTACCGGGAGTACTTCGTCAACCGCGAACATCTCTTTTGCAGCCGGATGTTCTCCGTATACCATCTTGATTCCTCCTGGTGTAGGAAACTTCAATGCTTGGTGCAAGGTCGAAGGAACCACCCTCATTTTGTGAACCCATGATCTTCCAAATAAAGCGTTATATCTCATATCCCCTTCGATCACATAGAACTTTGTTTCCTGGATGGTCCCGACAGTGTTCACCGGCAGGGTTATCTCCCCTTAGTGGTTTTGCATGCCATGTTACATCCGTTTAATACCTGGATTGCTGGAACTACTTGATCTTGTAACCCCAACTGCTCTACGACCCTCGATCTGATGATGTTGTCCGAGCTACCTAGATCAATCAACACACGTTTAACTCGAGTTTTAATGATAAGTACGGATATTACCAGTGCGTTATTATGAGGTTGCAAGATGCCCTCGGCATCCTCGTTGTTGAACGAAATGGTTCCCTCTGGGATATTATCTCGAGTGCATTTTTCCCTTGTGATAGATACTTTAGTGTGTTTTATCGTCGGCCCTTGAGGGGCATCAACCCCCCTAATGATCATGTTGATGATGTCTTGAGGTTCCTCCTGTTTGGTCTATTTGCTGGCATCCCTATTTCTGAAGTGGTTCTCAGCTCGATCGCTCAGAAATTCTTGTAGGTGCCCATTATTAAACAATCAGGCCACTTCTTCTCTCAATTGCCGGCAATCCTCGGTCTTGTGGCCATGAGTGCTATGATACTTACGCATCAAGTTGGGATATTTCTAGGTAGGGTTGGGCTGTAATGGTCGAGTCTACTTGGTATCCTTGATGCGCCCGATGATTGATACGATACTGGAAGCATTGACGTTTAAGTTATATTCTGACAATCTTGGCACCTCCCTGCCCCCGAGTGGCTTGTCGAAACTATTTTTGCTCATCAGACCTCGGCTATTGGGGCCTCGATCATTTCTCTTTTCACTCCTCGTAAGGTGACGCCCGGACCCGTTTCCCTTACAAAATCCATCGTATGATTGATACCGGTCTCGGATCGATCTTGATTCATGATCGACAACCCTCTTATACATGTTATCGGTTCTAACGGGATAAACGAACCCAAAAGGGGCTCTAAGTTGGTCTTCTTTGACTCTAATTTTCAACTGATACCTGTGTGGACGTCGGCTCAAGTTACCGTCAGATATTTAACTAAATTTTGTTTTAGATTCTGCGAAGCCAAGGAAATTCGAGGGTTAAGTCTTTGAGTGATTGCCTGAATGGCCCAATCATCCGCGACCGGAGGCAGATCCATCCGTTCCATTTCAAACCTTGACACGAACTCCTTGAGCATGTGGTTGTCTCTTTTCTTAACCTTGAAAAGGTCCAATTTCCTAGTCTCGACCTTGATGGCCCCAGCGCGAGCCTTTACAGAGGCATCTGCAAGCATAGCAAATGAATCAATAGAATTTGGCGGTAAATTGTAATACCATATCCTGTCTCCTTTTGATAGAGTTTCTCCAAACTTCTTTAGCAACACTGACTCGATTTGTCATATTCCAAGTCGTTCCCCTTGATGGCAAAGGTATAAGAGGTTATATACTCGTTTGGATCCATGGTTCCATTATACTTTTGAATGTCGAGCATACGAAACCTCTTCAATATCGGTTTTGGTGCAGCACTCGGAGGGAAAGGCTTTTGGATAAACTTCTTGGAATCCAGTCCTTTTAATATTAGGGGAGCTCCCAGGATTTGATTGACCCTAGAGTTATATGTCTCTACCTTTTTGTTGTTGGCCTCAATTTTCTTCTCGCCTGATTCCACTCGCTTTGTCAATATTTCGAGGATTTTCTATATCTCGGGATTGGCCCCGAGCTCTGCTTCACCCATCCTCTCTGCTGTTTGCTTGTTTCCTCGGGTGTTATTCCGAGACCGTTAGGGCTCGACCCTACCAGGAGGCTAGCCTTGATTCTGTAGCTGCGCTATCGTCGCATGTTGAGCCTGCAACATTTTGAAAATTAGCCACAGGCTTATCCCATCACCCTCATCTTCGGGCGTTTCTCGAACTATTAGTCGATGGCCTCCACGAACGCTATTTTCGGAGTCAGTTGGCAGGTGTGCATTGATAGCAATATGTGAATTGGCATCGATTGGATCATTAACTAGGACTCCGTTGGGATCAGTATGGGGCACCCCATTGCTAGGCACCAGATTGTTGTTTTCGCCATGATGGTCAGATTCAGCCTCAACGTTCAAGTGAACAGACTGAGAATTTTACATCTTTAAGCTGACCTGAAATTTGAACCTTAAAGAACAAGTGTAAAATAGAATGTGTTATAGAAATTTGTATCAAATCACCACTATTATCCTCTGCCCCACGGCGGGCGCCAAACTATTTACCCTTAAAATGGATAACAATTGAATTTGTACGTGGTTTTAAAGATATGTGGGTTGATTCAACACAAATAATCAGGAATGTTAGGAAAATGAGCTAAAGACACAGTGAATAATCAAACCAATCATAACGTTATGGCCTAGCTTGAACTTGGACTGGGCAATAATTTCTACCCTCGGTTGGGTCCTGGGCTCGAAGTTAGTCGAGAACAAAGAACAAATGTAAAGTAAGTACTTTGCAGTAGCTAGAAGCAGAGAAATAAATTTGCATTGCCCTAGTATGCGTGTTATAATGTGTCATATCAAAGAAAAAACTCCGCCTTTATATAGTAGGAGAGTTTTATTCATAGTACAATTCTAAAAAGGATAAAAATCCTTCTTTTTCGTCAATTACTGATTCGATGTCGACGTCGGGTGAGATCTACGTAGTGATACCCAGTGGGGTGCAGATATCACTGACCTCAGTTAGTCATGTCCAACCGTTGCTGTGTCTCTCGAGGTCTCGAAGCTTTTTTCGGGTTTGGGGAAGTTTTTTCTTATCAGACCCGGTGGCGAACACTCCGTTCGGGTCTTAGTACGAGAAGTTTTCAGCTTCGATTCCAATCCCATGTAGTCATGTCCTTGCTTCATTCGACCCACCGGGAAATTGGGGTGTTCATTAGCCCCATTTTTACCTGTATACAATTCTAAGCTCATTATCTCAAATAAATTATGCCAAGAAAAAGATCCAAGATATTGCGTGTAAATAACTAAAAACTTTAGGAAAACCACATAAGGTTCTTTGTTCTATATCTCCATTGTTTTTTATTTCTCTTCATGTGCCAAGACAATATATAATGACAAAATTTGGATTAAACAAATATTATACGCTTGAAAAATATATATTTGACATAAAGTTTAAAAATTGATTATTTGAAATTGAAAAGGAAAGTTTTTGAAAATTGTGCTTGAACATGAAATTTTACTTGAATAAAGAGCTCGTAAAAGTTGAAAAATTATGAATAATAACTAGTATATTTCACACCTTCCAACTAATATCTCAATGTTTCACTATTTAAATATGCATGGTCAAACTAATATTTACAAATCATCATACTATTACAAGTGTAAAGCTTTTAAGTTTGAAATTAAAATAACATAACACCCTTCAAAATTGAAAGACCATTTTTCCTTTCACCAATATCCTTTGATATATATATAGAGAGAGCATGATTATTGAGAAATATTTAACTTTTAACTGTTACTTGCGCTCTATGTGTCTTCACAATGGTATATTTAAAATCAACCGTTTCTATTTTTATTTCTTTAATTATTATATCTTCAAACCTAATGATTGCTTTTATGATTTTTTTAATCAAATTTCCTAGGTGACTTATCTTCCTTTTGGCAGTGACAGGATAGATACTATTTGATCAGTGTCTGTCAGACTCCATTATCTGAGTCGATTCGAAAGAAATCAAAAGTAAAGTAACCCTAAATTGGGATAGAAGAGAGAGAGATATATTTCTTATTATCTCATAATTGTCTAAAATGCTCCAGAGAAATCTAAAGTGTATATATCTTATTACACATGTGTACACTTTGGACTGGGCCGGGTACTCTACAATTGGGCTCAGATAATATTGAAAGGAAAATAAAGCTACTACTATACTAATGGGCTGTATCTGAGGAGTGAGGCAACCCAACACCCCCCTCAAGCTGGTGGGAGAAGCCACTCTAAGCTTGCCAAGAAAATGACAGTGTCGAAGCCGTGCAAGAGACTTACTCAAAATATCAGCAGGTTGATCAGCAGTAGAAATATGATGGAGCGAAATCAAACAAGAATACAAGCAATCTCTAACAAAATGACAGTCAATATCAACATGCTTGGTCCTTTCGTAAAAAATAGTATTTTTAGTAACATGCAGGGCAGCCCTGACTGTCACAGTATACCTGAACAGGAGAAGAGAATACCAAGCCCAGGTCACCAAACAAACGAACCAACCAGGAAACCTCATCTACAACTTTTCTCAAAGCTCTATTCTCGGCTTCAGCAGAGGAAAGAAACATTGTAGGTTGTTTCTTGCACTTCCAAGAAATAGGACAAAACTAATGAAAAAACCAGTGACGGACTTGAGAGACTGTGCACATGCAGCACAATCAGAGTGAGAATAAGACAAAAGGGATGTATCAGGAGACCTGGATAAAAGAATACCCTACCCAGGGTCATTCAACAAATACCTGAGAACATGAAGAGCATTTAACATATAGGGAACCTGAAGAAATTATCTCAAGTGCTGAACAGAAAATACAATGTCAGGTCGAGTGTGCTGTAAAAAATTCAGCTTCCCCACAAGTCTCTTGTAGATGTTGGGATCAGTAAGGGACTGGCCCATGTCAGGAGTGAGCTTGACAGAAGACTCAAGAGGAGTCGCAACAGGAGAGAAATTATGACAATTGAATTCATCCAAGAGGTCAAAGGCAAATTTGTGCTGACTAACCACATACCCCTGAGGGTTGTTGAGAACCACTTGGCCTGGAAAAAATAATTAACAGACCTTCTTTAATTTTGAACTGGGAGTCCAATAAAGACTTCAGACTGTCAAGCTCAGCCACATCATCCCCAGCAAGTAATTGTCACAACCTTAATTTTTCTCCGAAGGATGTCCTGATGGCACCTAGCCTCTACGACTAGGTAAGCCTAACAAATAATGATAGCTGAACAGATATAATTAACAAGTTATTGAAAATAACTGAACAATAGATAAAAACCTTCCGAAAATAATATCACAATACGCACCCCAAAACCGGTAGAACTGATTCATAAGCTCTACAAAATACAACTAGAGAGTTACTACGTCACTATCCGAAAGAAAATACAACAGGAAGTAAAATAGGGATAGTGACTCCGAGGCATGCGGACGGGGAGCAGGTATACCTTGAAGTCTCCCAAGCAACAGCTACAACAATCCTCTAATGACCGACATAATCAGATGTACCTGGATCTACACAAAAAGATGTGTAGAAGCATAGTATGAGTACACCACAATGGTACTCAGTAAGTATCGAGCCTAACCTCAGTAGTGTAGTGGCGAGGCCAGGTCAAGACACCCACTAAGATACAAAATAGACAGTATGAATGTATAATACAGGCATGTAAAGGAAAATAAAGAACAATTGAAATGAAACCAAGATAATAACATTAACTAGCACCGGAAACCGACAAGGGGCGGAATGACCTCTCGATCTACTTAGTGCAGCCCAAGAAGAAAAATGGGCATTTAGACTCGCTTCGGTGACTTCGCCCTTTAAGTGACAAGGGGGTGAGCCGCTCCAAGTGGAAAGCGATAGTGAATCCCGAACTTGTTGTAGTATGACTTTTCATTTCCTGTTCGGTCTTTCGGCCAGATGAGTAAGACTGGCACCTACTAAAATAAAGGGGAGTAAATGATGAAGGTCAAAGTGTTTTTCTATAGACCTCCACTACTTAGACAAAATAAGATCTTTCCACTCTTTTTTTTCCAAAGCTACCCAAAATAGAAGTAACAGAAAAAAATTTATTGACTTTGAAAAGGAGGTTAATTAAGGTCCGCTATAAAGCCTACCGGCCAGAAAGTCCTTAAGAACGAGAAAGTCGACTAAAAGGCTACTAGTTCTTTTTCTATCTATAAAGTAGGACGGAAGCGTAGCAGGGGAAGGGGATAGCACCAGTCTTGACTATCCGCTTAAGAGGTTAATCAATAGGGAAATCCGCATTTTGTTCCCTTTTTTTTAATTAAAAAAAGACCTAAGTTTAAAGTCAAGGCTTCTATGCCGCTCGAAAAAGTTCATTGGGGGGGGGGAGGTGGGACACTGCGAGGTGGGTAGTTTGTTTGAGGCGGATGCCTCCTAAAGAGTAACGGAGGTGTGCGAGTCTAGTTAGTCTAACCACAGGGGTCCCCTCCTGCTTTCCCACCCACCGTAAACTCTTACTACCTTCAATATTATCAAGAATATTTAGACCAGAGTGCTGAACAAAGTGACCATCACTTGGACTTGAAACTGAATCTTAGTTTGCAGGAATTAAGACTGGTTTGTAGCTTTCCTACCTTATCTTACCAGCAGATGGCGGGCCTCTGATTTTCTTTTCATTAATGAAACACGCCAGTTATTATTAACTCAAATAAAAACAATTTGGATAGAAGCATTAGGAACCCCAATTATTTTCTTCGGAATCGTTTCTTTTTCCGTCCCCCCGCCCCGGCATAGCGCTTCACTTCTGGTTCTTCGTTAGCACGGATGAATTAGTTACATCTTGTTCCTACTACTACCGAGTAGAGGAAGAAGGCGTATGCTCAAGTCTAAAATCTTTCCTACCAATCATATAGTCAAGCTTGAGTGCCTCCCTTTCTTGACGAAGAGAATGGCATACTTAGGTCTCAGGATGACCTTTTCATTAGAAACAAAGCGAAGGCACTACTCTCGCTATTTATCCCTTCGTTCCACCAACAATGTATGGTCCATCACTACTAGAACAATTAAGAGTGAAACAACAAGATATATTGTCACCAAAAACACTTTGCAGCACGAAATAACAACAAAAATCACAACAAGGTACAACCTCGTGTATAATGAGATCAAACAGAGGTATCGCCTCGTATAATCAAAACCACAACTGAGGTACCGCCTCATATTCATTTTTCTCAGTTTAAATCACAGTCTTTCATTATACTGCCAGGTGAGCCTTACCTTTGAAAAAAGGTTTTGAAAATAATTTTTTCGAAATAGATACACGCACTTTAGCCCACCTTATGATGCCACATTGCTCACCTAGTTCCCCTACAAGCAACACGCACATACGTACCACCTTATACCGCCGCATATACATCAACCCAAGCCTTATACCACCGCATGCACATCAATATCATATCACAATAACAATTCGCCATAAGTACCATATATCATAACTTGCAAACAACAACAATATCAATGTTTCCACAATAATAGATCATGGCTCCACCACAACGTATACAAGAATATCAAGAACAACAATGGATTAAAAATGCTCAATAAGATAGATGTTTCCACAATAACCAACATCGCCTCAACGTATTAATGACTTCCACAATTTCAACACCAAATAACTCAACAATGAGAATAATAATGTATAACCACAATATTAGATAAGACTAACTTCGCAATAAAAGAGATAATATTCAACAATGAGTCTCAAATAATGGAACTCAACAAGTAAAGGGATAACATGAATGATTACTTCAAGCAATGAAAATCAATAAGGAAAGAGATAGCACGAACAATAACTTCAACAATGACAATTAACAATGAAGAGATAACATGTAACAATAAAGGAGGAAACAAGTTCAACTAAGACATGGGAGCAATTTAGCAAGTAAGATATAGAACAAGTACTAAACAATAACTTAAGGCATGCAAGGATAGTCTAACACCATTAAGGATACATTAACTATGAGAATTTTAGAACATGCTATGGCAATTCAATTAAAACGTGGAAATAGTCTAAGTAGCCTAAACTAGACAAATACCACGTACAACCCGTGTACCCACTCGTCACCTTGCATACGCAGATTTCACTAAGACCAATTTAATCAAATAATACCAATCCTAAGAGGTAATTCCCCCACACGAAGTTAGGCATGACACTTACCTCAATTAGGCCAATTCAATACTCGAAAATAGCTTTTCCCTTAATATCCACTTCCACACGGCTCAAATCTAACCAAAATCGACTCAATAACATCAAACAATGCTAGGGGATTCAATTTCAATAGATAAAGGTAAGATCTTTGCACTTTTTCTAAAAAGTCAACAAAAGTCAACCCGGGACCCGCCTGATCAAAACCCGTATCCAATGGTTGATTTCATCTACCCATGACCCCACGAGTTCATATATGTGATTAGTTTCAAAAATCGAGTCCAAATCGACTCTCAAATTCAATTTCTTATTTTTCATAAACTTGACAAATTTTGACAATTTTCTACATTGATTCGTATGATTTTGATGTTAAAATCTAAGATATGTTGATGGAATATGATTTTCCAACCCATTATCCAGTTGCATATGTCGCATTTGTGACACAGGGTTTGCATTTGCGAACCAATCTTGCATTTGTGAACCCTAACAGACTTAGCATATATCGCAATTGCGATGAAGTCTTCGCAATTACGAATCCCGCTGGCTTCGCAAATACGAAGATGAGATCGCATTTGTGACAATTACCCCTCACTTGTCACCCTCGCAATTGCGAGCCTGGGGTTCGCATTTGCGACACCAGAAACTAGATTTTCTTATTTTTCAATGCAAACCACTCCGGAATATGTCAGAAATTTATTCGAGCCCTCGAGGCTCCAACCAAACATTCGCACATGTCTAAAAACATGATACGAACTCACTCGTGCTATCAAAAAACTAAAATGACATCTGAAACTACGAATCAAACACTAAAGCGCATGATATTCCAAGGAATTTTTAATGTGATGACTCAAAGGGTCATCTTATGTTTTAGAACTCGATTTTGCGCTCTTAAGACTTAAAAATCTCATTTTTACCCTCCTCGATTTGCATGCGCAGTCCGCGCATGTTTCTGGAAAGCTTTTATGTTGAAAACTAATGAAAATAAGAATTCTTTCCTTAAAAGTTGATTTTAGTTGACTTCGATCAATATTTTTTATAAACGGGCTCGGATCCTTGTTTTGACAGTTCCGGTGGGTCTGTATCGAATTATGGGACCTGGACGTATGCCCGGAATCGAATTTTGAGGTCCCTAGCTCAAGTTATGAATTTTTGATAAAATTGAATAGTCTGAAAATTAATTATTTCTAAGAATTGATTGATGTTTGGCATTGTGAGTACTAGGTCCGTATTTTGGTTCCGGAGCCCGATACATGTTCATTATGATATTTAAGACTTGTCTGTGAAATTTGGTGAGAAACGGAGTTGATTTGACGTGATTCGAACGTCCAGTTGAGAAGATAGGAATTTTAAAGTGTTCTTGAGAATTTCATTCGATTTGGTACTAAATTCGTAGTTCTTGGTGTTATTTTGGCGATTTGATCATGCGTGCAAGTTCGTATGATGTTTTTAGGCTTGTGTGCATGTTTGGTTTGGAGCCCCGAGGGCTGTGTAGGCCACGAGATGTTTTAGACTTTGAAAATCTGGTATTTTGGTGCAGCAGGTGTTCTGGCATGTCCTTCTTCGTGTTCAAGAAGGTACTCTTGCGAACGTGAAGAGTAAACTGGGTAGCTGGAGTTTTCTTCTTCACGAACGTGAAGGCTTAGTCGCAAACGCGAAGCGACGGGGGCGTTACCCTTCGCGAACGCGACCAACTCCCCGCGAACGCGTAGTGTTAGGCATACCCGGGGAAGAGTCGATCGTTCCTTCATCGTGAACGCGAGCAATGTCTCGCGAACGCGAAGGCCAGGGGGTAGCCTACACGAATGCGAATACTGTCTCGCGAACGCGAAGGCTTGGCAGCCTATACTCTTCGCGAACGTGACAGTGCTCTCGCGAACGCGATGAACACTGTCGCCCAGCACTTAGCCGAATCCAAACATGGGTTTTAGCCAAAAAATCATTTTTCTCAAAAATCAAACGGTGAAAGGCGATTTTTCAAGAGACATTTCATCCCCAAAGTATTGGTAAGTGATTCTAAACCATTTTCTTTCAATTACCCATTACATTTAATGTGTTACCAACCTAAAATCTAGAGTTTTCATGGTAGCATTAGGGGTTAGGGTAGGAACTAGGGATTTCGGAAATTTGGAAATTTAGACCTCAATTGGGGTCGGATTCCAAAACTAGTTACATATTCGGGCTCGGGGGTGAATGGGTAAAAAGATTTTGGTCCGAACCTCTGGTTTTGACGAAGCGTGCCTGGGTCGATTTTTTGACTTTTTGGAGGAAAATTTGAGAAATTTAATTTATGTAATATAATTGATTCCTTTGGCAATATTTGATATTATTAAGTCATTTTTGAATAGATACGAGTGGTTTGGAGGTGAATTCCAAAGGAAAAGCTATGATTGAGAATTAACTGGCCTTCGGAGCGAGGTAAGTATTATGTCTAACCGTGACTTGAGGGAATTAGGAACCTTAGACTACTTGCTATGTGAAATTCATGTGAGCGGCGTATATGTGAGGTGACGAGTACTTATGCGCCGCGAATTTACCTACTTTCCATGTTTCTTCCGTTTTGCTTATATTGTATCTTTTCTATGCCTAATTGCTACGTGTTTATACTAGTGTTGTTAAATTGATCGTTCTTACCATGTTTACGGATTTTCTGGTGATAATTGAGAATTTATTTCAAAGTTGAGATTAATATTGTGGAACCAAATGTTAAAGTAAGGCTTATACTTGTTATTCTATCTCCCAGTTGTTATTTATGCATTTAATTATGGTAAGGGAGAGTGTTAATGCACGAAGGGTAATGCCGTACCATATTGTGAGTGTTAATGCACGAAGAGTGATGCCGTGCCATATTGTGAGTGTTAATGCACGAAGGGTGATGCCGTGCCATATTGTGACTATTAATGTATGAAGGGTGATGCCGTGCCATATTGTGAGTGTTAATGCACGAAGGGTGATGCCGTGAAATATTGTGTGTGTTAATGCACGAAAGGTGATGTCGTGCCATATTATGAGAGTTAATGCACGAAGGGTGATGTCGTGTCGTTTCTATTGATTTTATGGTGAGATTGAGAGTAAAAGCACGAAGGGTTAATTCATAATATGTTGGTTGTTCCAGTTATCATTCTGCTGTAGTTCTTTATATCGTATTTCCCCCAGCATGTTTCTCCCTCCCGATATTTCCTGTCTAATTCTTCATTACTGTTAATTGTATATACATTGTTAAACTATACAGGTTGATTTGTAGGTGCCTTGCCTTAGCCTCATCACTACTTCGTCGAGGTTAGGCTCGACACTTACCAGTACATGGGGTCGGTTGTACTGATACTACACTCTGCACTTTCTGTGCAGATTTTGGTACCGGTTCGGGTTGATTGAGATTTTGATATTGGACCGCTATTCGGAGACTCAAGATAGATCTGTCGGTATTCACAGACCTTGAAGTCCCCGTCTATCTTTCTGTTCTACCGTTTCTTTCTTCCAGACAGTTGTATTTCTTTCAGACTATTACTTGTAGTAAATTCTAGAATGCTCGTGAATTGTGACTCCAGATCTGAGCGGTAGTAAATGATACAGTCTTTATATTATTCCGCTCTTGTTATATTTCATCTTGGCTAATTATTGTTATTTACCGAATGGAAATAAGGATTTGATTTAATAATTTTCTAATGTTGGCTTGTCTAGCAAGTAAAATGTTAGGCGTCATCAAGGTCCCGACGGTGGAAATTTTGGGTCGTGACAAGTTGGTATCAGAGCACTAGGTTGCCTAGGTTTCACGATTCACGAGCAAGCTTAGTAGAATCGGGAGGATCGGTACGGAGACATCTGTGCTTATCTTCCAGAGGCTATGAAGTTTAGGAACAAATTTCATTTCTATTCTCCTATGTCGTGTGATGTTGTTTTCTCAATACTGATTGAACTCTTCTACTCTTATTCTCTCGTAGATGGCGAGAACACAAACCGCTTCCTCAGCTGAGCAGCAGCTAGAGCCTCCAGTGGTAGCTCCTATGCGGGGCAGAGGTCGAGGTCGAGGCTATGCCATAGGCCGAGGTAGGGGCAGGGCTCAGCCCAGAGCACGAGCAGCAGCCCCAGCAGTGGAGCCTCAGATAGATCTCGACGAGGAGGTTCCAGCCAAGACTGTTCCTGCCGGACCATATCAGGTTCCGGAGGGGTTCATTGCCACCCCAGTACTTCAGGATGCTTTGGTCCATTTGGTGGGCCTTATGGAGAGTGTGTCCCAGACTGGCGCATTTCCTATGGCACCAATAGTCTCTCAGTCTTGAGGAGGAGCCTAGGCTCCCACTACTCCCGCTTCAGAGCAGATAGCTCCCTAGTATTAGGCTCCAGCAGCTCAGCCAGTCAGAATAGTTCAGCCGGTTGTTGCGGCACAGGTCGGAGATGGGCCAACTATGTCTTTAGAGGCTTTGTGGAGATTGGACAGGTTTACCAAACTCTTTCCTGTTCACTTCAGTGGTGCTCCTTTAGAGGATCCCCAGGAGTATCTTTGCATATGGTCAAGAAGGGATGTCTATCTTATTTGGCTTATGTCCGCGATTTTAGTGCGGAGGTTCCTTCCATGGATTCAGTGCCGGTTGTTCGTGAGTTTCCAGAGGTGTTTCCTACAGACTTGACGGGGATGCCACCCGACAAGGATATTGATTTATACATTGACTTGGCTTCGGGCACTCAGCCCATTTCCATTCCGCCATATGGCATGGCCCCGCTAGAGTTGAAAGAATTGAAGGAATAGTTGCATGATTTGCTTGATAAGGGCTTCATTAGACCTAGTGTCTCACCTTGGGGTGCACCTGTGTTTTTTGTAAAGAAGAAAGATGGATCGATGAGGATGTGTATAGATTATCGGCAGTTGAACAAAGTCACCATCAAGAACAAGTATCCATTGTCGAGGATTGATGATTTATTTGATCACCTTCAGGGTGCCAAGGTGTTTTCGAAGATTGATTTGAGATCTGGCTACCATTAGTTGAGGATTAGGGCATTCGATGTTCCTAAGACAGCTTTTTGGACTTAGTATGGGCATTATGAGTTTCTAGTGATGTCATTTGGGCTGACCAATGCCCCAGCAGCATTCATGGATTTGATGAACCGAGTGTTCAAGCCCAGCTTGGATTCCTTTGTGATTGTGATTATTGATGATATCTTGGTTTACTCCCACGACCGAGTGGAGTATGAGCAGCACCTTCGGATCATTCTTCAGACTCTGAGAGACAGCCAGTTATATGCTAAGTTCTCAAAATGCGAGTTTTGGTTGAGTTCAGTTGCTTTCTTGGGTCACGTTGTATCAGCAGAGGGTATTCAGGTGGATCCTAAGAAGATTGAGGTAGTTCAGAACTGGCCTAGGCCCACATCACCTATAGAGATCCGTAGTTTCTTTGGATTGGCAAGTTATTACCGTCGATTTGTGGAGGGGTTTTCATCCATTGCAGCCCCGTTGACTAGGTTGACCTAGAAGCGGGCCCCGGTCAGGTGGTCAGACGAGTGTGAGGCGAGCTTCCAAAAGCTCAAGACAACTTTGACTACGACACCAGTATTGGTGTTACCCACAGGTTCAGGATCTTATACAGTATATTGTGATGCATCCCGTATTGGTCTGGGTGCATTATTGATGTAGGGTGGCAAGGTTATTTGATATGCTTTGCGATAGCTGAAGGTTCATGAGATGAATTACCCTGTTCATAATCTAGAGCTGGCAGCCATTGTTCACGCGCTGAAGATTTGGAGGTATTATCTTTACGACGTGCCATGTGAGGTATTCACGGATCATCGGAGCTTGCAGTATTTGTTCGAGTAGAAGGAACTCAATTTGAGGCAGAGAATGTGGTTGGAGATATTGAAAGACTATGATATCACCATATTGTATTATCCCGGGAAGGCCAATGTGGTGGCTTATGCTTTGAGTAGAAAATCAGCTAGTATGAGTAGCCTTGCTTATATTCCAGTTAATGAGAGACCGTTTGCATTGGATGTTCAGGCCCTTGCCAATCAGTTAGCGAGGTTGGATGTTTCTAGCCCAGCCATGTTCTAGCTTGTACAGTTGCTCGGTCTTTTTTGTTTGAGCGTATTAGAGATCGGCAGGATGACGATCCTCATTTACTTGTCCTTAGAGACACAGTGCGGCACGATGGTGCCAAGCAGGTTACTATTGGATATGATAGAGTTTTGAGGATGCAGGGCCATATTTGTGTGCATAATGTGGATGGACTTTGTGAGTTGATTCTTGAGGAGACCCACAGTTCCCGGTATTCTATTCATCTAGGTGCCGCCAAGATGTATCAGGACTTGCGACAACATTATTAGTGGAGGAGGATGAAGAAAGACATAGTTACATATGTAGCTCGGTGTCTAAATTGTCAGCAAGTAAAGTACGAGCATCAGAGACCTGGTGGTTTGCTTAAGAAGATAGAGATTCCTGAGTGGAAGTGGGAGCGTATCACTATGGATTTTGTTATTGGACTTCCACGGACTCAGAGGAAGTTCGATGCATGTTTGGTCATTGTGGACAGGCTGACCAACTCAGCACACTTTATTCCTGTGGCAGTTACCTATTCTTCAGAGCGGTTGGTAGAGATTTACATTCGTGAGATCGTCCGTCTTCATTGGGTGCCCATGTCTACCATTTCTGATCGAGTTACGCAGTTCACCTTGCACTTTTGGAGAGCAGTACAGCGTGATTTGGGCACGTGAGTTGAGTTAAGCATAGCGATTCATCCTCAGACGGACGGATAGTCCGAGCGCACTATTCAGATCTTGGAGGATATGCTTCGCGCTTGTGTTATAGACTTCGGAGGATCGTGGGATCAGCTCTAGCCCCTTGCAGAGTTTGCCTACAATAACACCTACCAGTCGAGCATTCAGATGGCTCCCTATGAGGCATTATATGGTAGGCGGTGCCGGTCACCAGTTGGGTGGTTCGAGCCGGAAGAGGCTCGGTTGTTGGGCACAGACTTAGTACATGATGCCTTGGATAAGGTCAAGTTTATTCAGGATCGACTTTGCATAGCTCAGTCCAGGAAGAAGAGTTATGCCGACTGTAGAGTTCGTGATGTTGCATTCATGGTCGGGGAGGGAGTGTTGCTTCGGGTATCACCCATGAAGGGTGTAACGAGGTTCGGAAAAAAGGGCAAGTTGAGCTCTAGGTATATCGAACCTTTTGAGATTTTGGAGAGAGCGGGAGAGATGGCTTACAGGTTTGCGTTTCCACCTAGTTTAGCAGATGTTCATCCGGTATTCCATGTGTCCATGCTTCTAAAATATTACGGCAATCCATCCCATGTGTTAGATTTCAGCTCTGTCCAGTTGGACAAGGATTTGAATTACGAGGAGGAGCCGGTGGCTATTCTAGCCTGGCAAGTTCGCCACTTGAGATCAAAGAGTTACCCTTCAGTTCGAGTGCAGTGGAGAGGTCAGCCTATTGAGGCATCTACTTGGGAGTCCGAGTCCGATATGCAGAGTAGATATCCCCACCTTTTCACCAGCCCAGGTACTTTTCTATGTCCGTTCGAGGACGAACGGTTGTTTTAGAAGTGGAGAATGTGATGACCCAAAAGGTCATCTTATGTTTTAGAACTTGATTCTACGCTCTTAAGCCTTAAAAATCTCATTTTTACCCTCATCAATTTGCGTGTGCAATCCAAGCATATTTCCGGAAAGCTTTTATGTTGAAAACTAATGAAAATAAGAATATTTATCTTAAAAGTTGATTTTAGTTGACTTTGGTCAATATGTTTGGTAAATGGGCCCGGATCCATGTTTTGACGGTCCCGATGGGTCCGTATTGAATTATGGGACCTGGGCGTATACCCGGAATTAAATTCGGAGGTTGCTAGCTCAAGTTATGAATTTTTGATGAAACTTAATAGTCTGAAAATTAATTATTTCTAAAAATTGACTGATGTTTGGCATTGTGAGTACCGGGTTCGTATTTTGGTTCCGGAGCCCTGTACAGGTTTATTATGATATTTAAGACTTGTCTGTGAAATTTGGTGAGAAACGGAGTTGATTTGACGTGATTCGGATGTCCAGTTGAGAAGATAGGAATTTTAAAGTGTTCTTGAGAATTTCATTCGATTTGGTGCTAAATTCCCAGTTCTAGGTGTTATTTTGGCGATTTGATCACACGAGCAAGTTTGTATGATGTTTTAGACTTGGGTGCATATTTTGTTTGGAGCCCCGAGGGCTCGGGTGAGTTTCGGGTAGGCCATGGGATGTTTTGGACTTTGAAAATCTGGTATTTTGCTGCAGCAGGTGTTCTGGCATGTCCTTCTTCGCGTTCGCGAAGGTACTCTCGCGAACGCGAAGAGTAAACTGGGCACCTGGAGTTTTCTTCTTCGCAAAATCGAAGGCTTAGTCACGAACGCGAAGCGATGGTGGAGTTACCCTTCGCGAACACGACCAGCCCCTCGCGAACGCCTAGTGTTAGGCACACCTGGGGAAGAGTCGATTGTTCCTTCATCGCGAACGCGAGAAATGTCTGGAGAATGCGAAGGCCAGGGGGTAGCCTACGCGAACGCGAACACTGTCTCGCGAACGCGAAGGCTTGGCAGCCTATACTCTTCACAAACGGGACAGTGTTCTCGCGAACGCGATGAACACAGTTGCCCAGTACTTAACAGAATCCAAACACGGGATTTAGCCAAAAATTCATTTTTCTCAAAAACCAACCGGTGAGGCAAATTTTCAAGAGCCATTTCTTCCCCAAAGTGTTGATAAGTGATTCTAAACCATTTTCTTTCAATTACCCATTACATTTCATGTATTATCAACCTAAAATCTAGAGTTTTCATGGTAGAATTAGGGGTTAGGGTAGAAACTAGGGATTTCAGAAATTTGGAAATTTGGACCTCAATTGGGGTCGGATTCCAAAACTAATTACATATTCGGGCTCGGGGATGAATGGGTAAAAGGATTTTGGTCTGAACCTCGGGTTTTGACCAAGCGAGCGCGGGGTCAATTTTTCGACTTTTTGGAGGAAAATTTGGGAAATTTAATATATGCAATATAATTGATTCCTTTGGAAATATTTGATATTATTGAGTCATTTTTGAATAGATACTAGTGGTTTGGAGGTGAATTCTAAAGGAAAAGCTATGATTGAGAATTAACTAGCCTTCGGAGCGAGGTAAGTGTTGTGTCTAACCCTGACTTGAGGAAATTAGGAACCTTAGACTATTTGCTATGTGAAATTCATGTGAGTGGCGTATATGTGAGGTGACGAGTACTTATGCACCGCCAATTTACCTATTTTCCATGTTTCTTCCATTTTTCTTATATTGTCTCTTGCCTATGCCTAATTGCTATGTGTTTATACTAGTGTTGTTAAATTGATTGTTCTTATCATGTTTACAGATTTACTAGTGATAATTAAGAATTTATTTCAAAGTTGAGATTAATATTGTGGAACCAAATGTTGAAGTAAGGCTTGTACTTGCTATTCTATCTCCTTGTTGTTATTTATGCATTTAATTGTGGTAAGGGAGAGTGTTAATGCACGAAGGGTGATGTCGTGCCATATTTTGAGTGTTAATGCACGAAGGGTGATGCCGTGCCATATTGTGACTGTTAATGTACCAAGGGTGATGTCATGCCATATTGTGAGTGTTAATGCACGAAGGGTGATGACGTGCCATATTGTGAGTGTTAATGCATGAGGGTGATGCCGTGCCATATTATGAGAGTTAATGCACGAAGGGTGATGTCGTGCCGTTTCTATTGATTTTATGGTGAGATTGGGAGTAAAAGCACGAAGGGTGATGTCGTGTATTTTTCCTTTACTGTATTCGTGTTCCTGATGATTCATAATATGTTGGTTGTTCCAGTTATCATTCTGATGTAGTTCTTTATCTCGTATTTCCCCCAACATGTTTCCCCCTCCCAATATCTCCTATCTAATTCTTCATTAGTGTTATTTGTATATACATTGTTAAACTGTACAGGTTGATTTGTAGGTGCCTTGCCTTAGCCTCGTCACTACTTCGTTGAGGTTAGGCTCGACGCATACCAGTACACGGAGTCGGTTGTACTGATACTGCACTCTGCACTTTCTGTGCAGATTTTGGTACCGGCTCGGGTTGATCGAGATTTTGCTATTGGACCTCTATCTGGAGACTCAAGATAGATCTGTCGGCGTTCACAGATCTTGAAGTCCCCGTCTATCTTTCTGTTCTACTGTTTCTTTCATTCAGATAGTTGTATTTCTTTCAGACTACTACTTGTAGTAAATTCTAGAATGCTCGTGAATTGTGACTCCAGATCCGGATGGTAGTAATTGATACAGTCCTTATATTATTCCGCACTTGTTATATTTCATCTTGGCTAATTATTGTTATTTACCGAATGGAAATAAGGATTTGGTTTAATAATTCTCTAACGTTGGCTTGTCTAGCAAGTGAAATGTTAGGTGTCATCACGGTCCTGACGGTGAGAATTTCGGGTCGTGACATTCAAGAACTTCTAGAATTACAACTAAGCATCTGAATCCTATCAATTCAACTCCAAACGACACCAAAGTTTTCAGACATTTTCTAAATGCCATAACGGTCCTATTCCTTAAGTCCCAAAATCTAATTCCGAGCTCGATAGCTAAAAGTTAACCTACGGTTAAATTTGTCAACATAAAATTATTAAATTTTGGCGAATCAACACAAATTAACCTACGGACTTCCAAAATCAATTTTGGGCATACGCCCAAGTCCAAAATCATGATACGAAGCTATCAGAGACATAAAAATATAGTTCCAGGGTCGTTTTCATAAAAGTCAAGGTCTGGTCAATATTTTCAAATTTAAACTTCTAAGTCAAGAATCAAGGGTGCAAATCAACCCGAAAGCTCTCCGGAACGAAACTAATCAACCCCGCCAGTCATAAAGGCATAAACACATAAATGTGAAGCAATAAAAGGAGTAACGAGGCACAATTATACAAAACGACCGATCAGGTCGTTACAGTAATATATCATCAACATAAACAACTATGACTGTGAGAGAAGAATTAGAAGACCTAGTGAAGAGTGAGTAATAATTTTTACTAGAAATGTAGCATTTTGAGAGTAGAGCTTCAGACAGTTTACAAAATCACTGTCTAGAAGCCTGCTTGAGACCATAAAGAGACTTGAGGAGCTTGCAAACCAAGGGAGAAGAACCAGAATCCATGGGGGCAGATATCTGAAGACTAGGTAGATATTTCATGTAAACTCCTTCATGAAGATCACCATGAAGAAAGGCATTATTCACATCAAGTTGATACACAGTCCAATCCCTCTTGGAAGCAAGAGAAAGAAGACACTTTTGAGTCAATCCCCTCTTTTTGAGTGTCACCCCTAATGACCAGCCTGGCTTTGTATCTTTCAATGGAGCCATCAGACTTTTGTTTAATTTTATAAACCCATTTGCATGGGATAGGCTTTTTGCTTGGAGGAAGGGGAACAATCTCCCAGGTATGGTTTGCATCTAGAGCCTGAAATTCCTGTAGCATAGCCTCTTGTCAGGCAAGATGAGATGCAGCCTGCTGGTAAGAAAGAGGTTCTTGCATATGCAGCTCAGTAAGAGAAATCTTGGGGAGGTCAAATTCAAGATTTGAAAGGGAAGAAGAACAAACATAGTCCTTAAGATAAGGAGGAGTATGTAGACCCTAGTGGACTTTTAAAGAGGAGTAGAAGATGGCAAAGGAAGAGGTACAAAAGAGTTAGATGAAGAGGTATAAAAGGTGGAGTGAAGAGAATCAGATGCATGAGAAGAGGGAGAAATAGGAGGGGCAGGAGAAAGTGTTGAGGGAAAGGATGGGGGAGATGAAGAGGAGACACTGCCCACAAAAGGGACAGGGGGGAAGAGATGGTCAGGGACAGAAAGGGAAGAATTAGGGAAGATATGCTCATGAAAGACCACATATCTAGAATAATAGATGGAATGATTGGTGATATTAAGACATTTGTATCCCTTTTTTCCACAGGGATAGCCTAAAAATAAACATTTGATTGCCCTAGATTGAAATTTATCCCTGTCAGGCTTGGGGGTAGTAGCATAGCACAGGCAGCCAAATGATTTGACATGATCATAGGAAGGGGAGACACCATGGAGTCTTTGGAAGGGAGAGACATTTCCTAGGACAGAAGAGGGCATCCTATTGATTATATAAGTGGTAGTTAATACCCCCAATATTTGACAAGAAGATGAGATTGAAAAAGCAGGGCTCTAGAAGTTTTCAATAAGTGTTTGTGTTTTCTTTCAACCACCTCATTCTGTTGTGGGGTGTGGGGAATTGTAGTTAGGTGAATAATCCCATTTTCAGAGAAAAAGGTTTTTGCTTTAGAACTGCCACCCAGAAGCATTGTCAGCTATGAAGGTTTGAACTGAAGAATAGAAATGACTTTGGACCATTTTGGTAAAAGCTTTAATGATTGTAACGGCATTCCTTTTACATGATAAGAGGTGGGTCCATGTTACTCTAGAAAAATTATCAATAATGTTGAGAAAGTATCTAAAACCATTGTATGTCTTGGTGTGGTAAGGACCCAGAGGTCTAGGTGAACTAATTAAAAAGGGGAAGTGGACTTGATATGGCTCTCAGGAAAAGGAAGTCTTTGGTGCCTAGCCATAGGACACATAGGACAAGAGAAAGACTTCTTAGAAGAAATTGTGTTAGATAAAAATAAAATTGACTTCATCTTATGAAAAGGCATGTGACGTAATCTTTCATGCCAAAACAATTCCATTTTATTACCATTGATGGAAGAGGTACAAGAGGGACTGGGGAAAGGGGTAACAGAATCAAAAACAATACATGAACATTTAGGCATGTCACGGAGCAGAAAATACAACCCATGAGAAGCTCTACCAATTTTGAATGGCCTCTTCAGTGAAGGGCCCTATAAAAAATAATAATGACTGCTAAATAATGCTAAGCATTGTAATTGGGAAAGAAGTTGATATACAGAAATAAGATTGAATTAAAATAAAGGGACCAACAGTATATTGTGCAAGACAATGCCTGTTCTAAGTTGTAATGAACCAGTAGAGATCACTATAACTTTATAATCATTTGGTAGAATGATAAAGTAAGGTTTAGGTAAAGGTTGTAAGTTGTGTAAGAATTGTTTATTAGAGGTTATATGGTTAGTTGCACCTAAATCTAGTATCCAAGGTATCTTTCCTAACTGAGCAGACAAATACTGAACTGCAAAATTAACTACAGGGAATTGATCTACAGGTAGATGGTACACACCTGCAAAGTTGGGATAAGCAACATTGTCAGCAGAAGTGGAAGGATGGTTGCCAGGAGAGATGTGATCCTGCTGAAATAAGGATATGAGGTGTTGATATTGTTCTTTTCTAAAACAATAAGTTGTGGGCTCATTTGAGTTGATTGCAGGACCCACTTGAGTAGTAGTTTCTCCTACTTGAGTACAAGAAGCATACCTCTTGTTCTTGGTGAATTTGAAGTCAGTAGGAAAACCATGAAGCCTATAACATTTATCTAACATGTGACCAGGTTTTTTGCAATATTTGCAAGAGACAGAGGAAGAGTTCCTTTTTTGGTCAAAGTTGATCCTTTGATTAAAAGGTTTTGCATTGTGTTGATGGTTGCCAGGAAAGTTGGAATTAGATGAAGTAGCAGAAAAGGATGTTGAATCACCAGAAAAATCCAAATTTGGAGGTTGATTCTCTTTTTGACTCTCATCATCTTGAGTAGAGAATATACTTTATTAATGGAACATAGTGGAGGCATGAGCATAATACTACTCTTAACAGTGGAGTAGGACTCATTTAGTGCACTTAGGAATTGAAACAGATGTTGGTCTTCAATAAACTTGGGTAATGCTCCACAAGAGCAGGTAGGACCAACATAGGCAGAGTTGAATTTATCCCATAAGGCCCTCACTCTAGTAAAATAAGTGGCAATATCAGAAGACCCTTGTGAGGTAGAACCGATTTTCCTCTGGATTCGAATGTATTTGGATCCATTAGATTGCCCAAACCTCTCATTTATATCACTCCATACTTATCTAGCAGTGTTGAGACACATAACACTCACTGCTATCTCCCTAGTCAATGAATTGGTAATCCAAGCCTTCACTATATCATTGCATTGTTCCCAAAAAGGGTAATAGGGAGAATTAGGTAGAGGTTGAGCTACATTACCAGTTACTATTCCTAGTTTATTCTTAGCAGATAAGAAAGTAAGCATATTACTATGCCAGTGGAAAAAACCAATTCCATTGAAAGGTATAGCAACCAACTGACTTCCAGGGCTATCAGAGAGATCACATAGCAAGGGTGAGACGAGTCCAAAGTGAACTCCACAAAACCATCAGTAGAAGATGAAGGACTCCCCATATTCAGATATAATGATAATTTTCTAAGCTAATAGGTTGTATATGAACAAAATAATACAGATATCACTTGCACACACATGAGTTTTAACATGAGAAACCCTAATTTCACAAATAGAAGAAACTCTAATTTCACCTAGATTTCTCACATGCAGATGAAAGAATAAAGTTTTTACCCTCCTTCTTCGCACACCTGAAGAGGCTAAGGTCTTCTAAGAGCAGAGACAGGAGAAAAACTTCGAAGAAGTCCCCATATTGTACCGACAGAAACGTCTTCGTTCTGAACGAAAATCACTGAACCAAACTCGACGGTTACCATCGCACGATAAGAAACTGCATAAAGAGAACTATAAGTCCAATGTTTAATTATTACAAATGTTTTAAAGTATTGAAATGATAGAACATACAAAAAGAAATAATAGTAATTTGGTCATTCTTTATGAAATAAATTCATAATTTATTTTAAACAAAATAAGGATGCACGTTGAAGGAAGGGGTGCAACAAAAAAATATTTAGAAAGAATTCAATTCTTGATGAAGGTCTCTCTTCTGAATTATGAATTTAATATTGTTAATTTTTCACAAAGATGGCATGACTTTATAATTGTTCAATTGTTCACCAAATTTTACCATATTGGCATGATTTTGTGTTATCTCCATTTATCATATTTGTTAAATTATTCACAAACTCTACCGGTTGGCATGAGTTTGTGCTTGTTCAATTATTCACCAAACTTCCAAATGGATATGGTTTTATATTTTCTGCAATCGACCTATCTGTTAGTGTCACGACCCAAATTCCATAATAGGTCGTGATGGAGCCCAACGATATGGTTAGGCAAGCCATGGTGAACCTCCTCATTAATAATCCAATTTAGCCTTTAAACTTAAAAGTTTTCATTAATTAAATAGGAACTAAACATGAAACTCATGGAAATATATGCACGGCTTTACCAAAAATATGGATACGAATAGTACATAAAGTAATGTGAGAGTAACAACAAGTGCAACTATGAAAGTCTACTAGAAGCCCTCCAAACCCGGTGTCACAAGTGCATGAGAAATCTAGGGAATATACAAAACTATTACAACTACTGTCTGAAATAAAATAGACTAAAACAAATAAGGCAGAGGGAGACTCCGACTATTGTAGATCAAAGCAAGGCAAGTAGCACACCAGTAAGTCTCTGTGAAAGTGCGCCTATGCGCCTGTGTGACCACTAGAAGTACTGTCTCAAGACCTACACAATTAGTGGAGAAATATAGCGTGAGTACGTAAATAAACACGTACCCAATAAGTATCTAGTCTAATCTTTAAGAAGTAGTTACGAGGGGTTGATTTGACATTTACTAGTGGTCAAATGATAAAATACATAAACTAGACATGTATGAAGTACAACAAGTAGCAACAAAACAGATAAACTTAATAGTAAATTTTCAAACACGGATCAATATGAAATCACTAAAATGTCATAACGGTCCTCGAAGGCACGAACTCAGCTAATATCAAAACTAAATCAAATCTCATGTATTAAGCACGAGTCTACCGAGGCGAGCGGCCCGATCCCATGGGAAAAGTGATGCACAGTACTGCCGAGGCGAACGATCCGATCCCATAAGAATAGTGTTACCATATTGCCGAGGCAAAAGACTCGATCCCATAAGAGTAATTTACAACATTGTCGAGGTGAACGGCCCGATCCCATAGAATAGAGAAACTACCTCACTCGCGAAATACATGCGAGTCGAGAAGACACAGATCTATTGTTCATCGATTATTCCAATGTTTTCCAAAGTAAGAGACTTAGTCAATATTTTATTCTAGCCTCAATCCCAGCCATAATTAAATAAATCAAACATACAAGGTAAGTACAAATAGCACATTTAAGGCATAATGTGAATCTAAGTCTATTGTCACAACCAAAAAATCCAACAAGTCAAGATGGAACCTAACCCAATCCGCTGGGTAATCCAATTAACAATAATCCAATTCAAAATGAGATTTACTGGAAAAATAAATAATGAAATAACTGAACTTTTATACAAAATTTTCAAGGATTCGTAGTACAAATCATGAGCTTCTAAGACTTAGAGTTCACAAAGCTGGTATGAAATAAAAACATCATCTGTTCAAGGTCTACATAAACAGATTTATAAATCTAAAGCTACCAAGAATAACAGGCAGCTATAACCGGAACGCAGGTATATCTCCAATGCCAGCTTCAACAATACACAGCAACATTAGCTCAAAAATCTGAACGCAATGTGCAGACGTGTAGTATGAGTATCACTGACCCCATGTACTCAATAAGTAACAAACCTAACCTTAGGTTAAAAGCAGTTATGAGCTCAGAGAAATGGTCACAGTCCCACACCATTAGCCGAAAACAACTCATAACCATATAATGAAAAAAGTACATGTAATAACTCAAAGATATGATGCTCAACTCATTCACAATTACACAAAATAGGCATGTTTGTCAGGTATAACAGTAAAACACAAATCTTTTAACGAAATCACCAAAAGATGAGTATATCAGAAAAATTGCAATATTTCCAAATCTTTCAAAAACAGATAGGATATTTCATTATCAGAAAGGATGAGGAAAGTACATCTCTATGCCTATATGTCAATACGCATGTTAAGTCATGAATGTCACAATACCATGTAGCATGAGAAAAATATATCTATATGCCTACATTCCAAGTATGCATGTCAAATGAATGATTTCACGGTGATAATCCCAGGCACTCACACTCTCAGAGTACTCAATCCGCCTATCTCAAACTCTTACTCATCACACACAATCACTCAGCATTGTATGGTACCTGCGTTCACTGCTGGTATGTCATACTTCGGAGGGGCGAATCATGTTCAAGCGCTAATATAAAGCTTATAAGGCCTGTTGCGCCATAAACTGATAAATAAATAATAATAATAATAATAATAATAATAATAATAATAATAATAATAATAATAATAATAATAATAATAATAATAATAATAATAATAAAGCCAATATGGCCTGCTGCAGGGTTGAGGTCTCGGGTGTCACGCCCTGACCTCGGGGAGAGCGACCGGCGCTCAACCGATATACCCCGGCCGAGCAAGCCTGTTAGATTCCTTTTACCCAACCTTGCCCATTAATAATGTAAGAACCAATACAAGTGATAGACATGAGAAGAGTCAATTGTTCCATATTCTTTTTCCATTACTAAATGATATTCATTTTTTTTATTTCCAAAATATTACAAGTTTATTGATATGATAACAAAAAGAAAACATGTTTACCCAAATGCCAACACTTACTAGTTTAATTCCTAACATCATATACCACCCACAACTTATCTACGGAGCCTCTAAGTACAACAAAAGAGTAGTATAGATGTGTCGGGGCCTCCCCGGCTATACCTCAAAATGTAACGTACAACGTCAAATGACATGAATCTCGGAAAAGAGTAGGGCTCACCAAAATCTGCTGAATAGAGATTAACTGCTAATAAGGGTCAAAACCATCTGCCGATGAACCACCTGCATCCATTGAAGATGCAGCACCCCCGACAAAAGGGACGTTAGTATATATGAAATAGTACTAGTATCTAAAGCTAAATGTCCACTTTCAAAATAGAATGCCAATATAAGAAAGGGAAAACCATAGAAACAGCAAGTCACAATCAACAATATCCAAATGCCCAGTTAAAACATACCAATTTTCAAAATACGAAAATAATATATATTTTTGGTTTGGAGATCATTAGCACCGATATACCACCGTATTTTTAGCATGGAGTCTGATCACCCCCGATCGGCTAGGCCATCTCCCCATGAACAATTTGGTTTGACATGTGGTGCGAAAAAAGGTGTTACCAAGAGTAGTACCACCATGTGCGCAACATGGCGTCCGATCTCCAACCGATCGGCTAGGCCGCCTTCCCATATATGACGTGTGGGTTGACTTACCAATTCACAGCTAATATCAACCTCATTCCAATTAAGGGGAATAACCGTAATCACATCAATGTTTCAATCTCATCCCAAACAAGGGGAATAATCACAATCTACCCCTACACTGGCACGTGTAGTTTCGGGTATGGGCCTTATGACCCACTCTTCCTCGGTTTGCTAATGATACTCCCAAAAACTTTATTGTTTTGCACACAAGGGAAACAAAAGCACAAATATATTTTATATTCACCTCATTACCTTTCACACTATATATAACCTCGTTAGTAGCTTCAACAATTCACAACATCATTATAATTTCATTGGCTCTTTTGACCATACCTATGATTCCCCATCCCAAGGCATCGTGGCTGTATCTTATATTCTACACTTTTATTTCTTTACTTTCAAGGATTATCATCACAAATATCAACAAATAGAATATTCCGGAAATCACCACTTTAGGTTTATTACCAATGAAGACTTTAAACACAATGCATTTCTTTCCAAGAAATTGAGTAAAATGGTTGGCAATTGAAGCACAAGTTAAAGGCATAAACGAGTAACACATCATTTAATCTTGAAATACCTTTCCAAAAAAGGAAAATACACAATTTCAACTCATGAATATATATAAGAGCTAATGACACATTTGCAATACTTACAAAGCATAGTATTAGTTAAAACAACCATGTTTGGGCACAAGTATAACTCTCATTATTGGTACGGTGGCCACACTTTCCATCTCCAACTCCTTTCTTTCACTTTCAAGCATCCTTATAGATTATCAACAATAAGACATTTTAATTCAAGACTTTAGATACACATTTGAGCAACTAACCAAATTAAGGGTCTTAGACACATGTGATTTCTTACACAATTCGACATGCTAGTTTTCATTGGAATCACGCTTCAAATCATAACATATTAACACACAACTCATGTTTAATCACCTTCTCAAATAGTAAGGCAACAAGAAAGAATGTTTGGAATATAATTTGAACGTATATATCTTTTGACACAAGGCTTGTTCGGAATAATCAATTTATAATGAGAAACACAGGACTTACAAGGCCATTGTGGGGTTCAATTCTAAAAGAGGAGTTTAGCCAGCATACCTTGTTTGAGCTTTCCTTAAGTTACTACAATGTCCCAACACTTCTAGCAATAACAATCTATAGGAAGATAGCAAAAATAGGTTAATAATTAGAAGGATTCACATGGTGTAACTCTCTTAGGAATTTTGTCAAACACCTAGTATGCAAAATAGACTACAAAGCTCTACAATGGTAATCCCTTCCTCCCTCAACCAATTTCAACAAGAAACTAACCAAAATGGTTCATTAATCCCACATACAACAACCTATAGTCACATGCATGGCCTATTTCTAACCCCCACAATATACTAGAACTCATAACCTCTTGCATGAAAGTTTAGGAGTAGGACTTACCCGGATAGATGATAATCTAGTGATTGGTTTCCTTGATTCTTGAAGGTTGGTGCAAGATTGGATGATTAGAGTGTTTGGTTTCCTTCTCTCTCTAAAATGCTCTTACCCTTCTCTAAAATCATAAGATAAATTCCCCAAAATAAGCCCCAAAGGCTATTTATCAAAATGGGGTCGGGTTATAAAAATAGAAAAATAGACCCTCTGAACTAATGTCTGCGGTCGCAGAATGGACTGCAGAATGATCCAACAAAATTCTTCATGCCAAATCTGCGACGGAAATACGGACCACGAAACTACTATGCGATCGCATAATGGACCCCATAAGGACTTTCAAAATTCAACAAATTCCCTGCTCAATTCTGCGATGCTTATGCGGCCCACAAAATGGTTTTGCGGTCGCGAAATAGACCGCAGAATTGCCTTCTTCTGCCAAAAATTTCCATCAACTCCTAAGTGCACTCTTCAACACAAATTCGTTGGTAAAATTTTTACGGGGCCTTACATCATCCCCTGCGTAGGATCATTCATCCTCGAATGAGGAGTAGAGTCCACCCAGAACACTCAACATAATTATTTTCTTCTTTCACACATCACAAGCCCCGAAATTTGACTAACTCCCGAATTTTTTAAAAGTTTCAGCAGAGTCTCCTTTGTAATTGGGCCTATCCACATGGAAGAGATTTACCAAAACCACTCTAACAACATATCCATAACTCAACAAAGCATCACAGTATATATCAACAACACTGATCTCAACATTAAGGGCATTACATTAACAAAAGTGGTATCTTGACATGAATTGTATGCATTTAAATCATAACACATAGAAAGTATCTTTTGAACCACATTCATTTGGATCTACAAATAAGTGAGAATATTTTCTTTCCTCAACACTTTCGGCCCACGAGGTGATCTCCTCGACTCACAGACTTAGCCATAGCACTTGACGGAGGCAATCTCAACTTCCGAACTTATCTAACAAAGATGACAATTAGGTACCTCTCATAAGCCAATTACCCATTAACTTTTACCTTCCATAGTTTCCATCAAAATGATAGAGAAATGAGTCCCAACTATCCCTTTCGGGCGTAGACACATGAAACACCGGGTGCATGGAGAACATTGATGGGGGACATCATACACATAGCTTGGCCTATTTTTTTCAAGATTGCGTAAGGCCCAAATGTGCACTACACCTATTTTGCCTTTATTAACAATTCACACAATATCTTCATGGAGAAAATCTTGGGAATAACCTGTTGACTTTTTTCATCTTTAAATCTCTATGTCGGACACCCAAACTAAACCCTTGGCGACCTTCAACCATTATTCTATGATATGCTAGAATGAATATGACTATAGAGTTCCTACCCAATATGATTGATCATGGAATGATGCTTCTTCTTTAACATGTTTGAACCAACAACTCTTGATAGGTTTACTACAAACAGGAACAACGAGGTTCGACATTGGACTGGAATTATTCAAGAATCCATCAATGTACTGAGAAGGGCATTTCAGGAGGTTATATCCTGAGAGATATGAAGGTTACTACCAATAGCGCTGACATGGTTAATTATTGTAATGTCATCATTGGTTAGAAAGGTTCTAATGGGTAATATGATGCTCCGAGGAGAAAGACAAATAACTCCTATCCGCCCAGGGATGTGGAACATTAAGGATAGTAAATTCTCCGCACATGACAATGACATAGTCAATGATTCTAGAAGCCGAGTGTTTAAAGATAACGGAACCTGGTGAGACACTATAAGGAAATCATGGAAGGTTTGCAGATGTTCATAATGAGTTCGCCATGGATATTTTTTACTTGAAGAGTACCCAGATGCTAATGAAAGATAGGAAAACATGAGAAGCAGACGTGATGCTATGATAACCCCAAAGGTGCATTTGGTCTTGACGGAGAGCCTATTAAGGACCATTATGAAAAAGGAAGTGTTGCAGCAACATATGGAAGGATGTGATCTCTCATGGTTATCCAACAAATGTCAGGAAACTAGCACAATGAATTCACTAGCTAAATAACACAGTTAATACATGTTTAGAGGTGTAAAGAGAAAATAAACATTTGTTATGAGCTGGACATGTTTCTGCTATATTAACTCCCAGACTGCAATACACGGCCATGTCATGGGCAACTATAATACTAGGAACAAAGTGAGCTACTTACTGCGAAATGATCTAAGTGGACATGAAAGTCATACTAAGATGGGCGAACAATAGATATCCCTATATCAAATTTGTGAGAAATCCTAAATTTTCGAGAAACTTTATGCGGACGAGTGACAATTTCAATTGACATGTACACATATGATAGGTGTTGAGATATGCTCTTATGTTATTAGACAGCGGAAAGGGTTTATGATAATGCTCACAAAAAGGGAGTAAAGTGAATGTTCAAACCATATGACTCACGTGCACAAGAGAAAGAGGCTGGCTCAAGAAAGATCTCGGCGCTAGGTTGCCTTACATTAGATTCGATACCCTGTAGATAAATATTATGGTAGTGCATGCACAAGTACAAGTGAGCAGGTGTTATCCATTTGAATTGGAAGGTTCTGTAAGAAATTCATCAGGTATAGTCCCTCATTTAGAGCATTAGGGAAGCAAGTGAGAAGTATTATCCTAGGGTTATAACCCAATTCAAGGGAATCATTATAGAACACAATCTCTCAAGAGGTTGTAAATATAAGGAATTGTGATAAAGAGGCTTCAGAAATGATAGGTCTCGTTCAACGAGTAGATACAGGGAATGGCTCAAAAAGTTGTTCCGATTCTATCATAATTTCCATAGCAATATAAGGAATGACGTATGACAAAGTGGAACCGGGATCAATAAGGGCATATACATCATGAGATTGGGCAGTCGATATACATGTAACCACATCTGGAGAAGCCTCCGACTTTTGACGCATCCTCATACCATAAAACCTGTTGGGCCCTCCTGAGCTCTTGATACCACCCCTAGCTGCTCCATGCCTTGCGGGCGCTATAGTTCCTCGAGTTGGGGGGAGGTGCTATGGATGTAGTAACTGCAGAACTGGATGGTTGTGTCGCTCCCCCGCCCATGCTCTGGCGAACTGGATATCTAATAATAATAATAATAGATATAAAGCCAATATGGACTGCTGCAGCGTGCAACTCGAACCCATAAATAACACTCACAACTCGACTCTCAGCCCCACATCAGTCATCAATCTCTCAAGTCTCAAGGGCTCACAATCTCGAATCACTTAACCCAAACAATGATAACATGTGATGTAACAATGAATGATGAACAAAGAGTGATATATGATAAATAAATGAAGAATCATGACTGAGTATATAAATACATTTAGATCAGATAACTCAAAACTATAGAAATAGCCTCATTAGGTCTCAACCGAATAAGCACATGGCCTAAATATAATTTCTAACATGGTTCACAACTCATATAATAAAACAGGTAAGGGAACGTGGATGTAACAAGATATAACAGCAAAACAAGTCCGGTCATAGTCTAATAGTCAACTAGAATCATGATTTCCCCGGTGCACGCCCACACGCTCGTCACCAAGCATGTGCATCACCTCAATACACCTCTTATAACATAGTTCCCAGGGTTAAATACCCTCAAATCCAAGTTTAGATATGTTACTTACCTCGAACAAGCCAAACAATACTCTAAAAATTCAATCTCGTGCTTATCGACCTATGAACGGCTCAAAACAAGCCAAAAGTACCTCAAAAACATCAAATAATGCCAAAGAAAACAAAGGTTGAATCTTTAATCAATAGCCCAAAATCAACAAAAAGTCAAATCTGAGCCCGCACCTCGGAACCAGACAAAATGAACAAAATCCGATAACTCATTCAATTGCGAGTCCAAGCATAATAATTTCATCCAATTCCGACTCCGAATCGATGTTCAAAATCCAATTATTCTCTTTAGAAAAGTTTTTGATAAAACAATATCAATTCTCCAATCAAAACATGGATTAATTCACAAATACACTAATGGAATCACGTTAAAATACAAAATTAAGATTCGATACAGACCCAATGAAAATACGAGAAGATCGCCGTAGAAATCACCTCAATCGGAGCTCTAAAACTCAAGATATGCTCAAAATACCAAAAGAACGCAGTCTGATCTTTTTATACACATGCATTTCCGCTTTGGCGACCAAAAAGCCACACCTGTGCATTTCCAGCTGTCATTTCCGCTTTTGTGGATCATTTTTCGCACCTGTGGGGTCACAGATGCGAACCCAACTTCGTATCTGCGAAGCACCATCTCTTTTCTCTGACACTAAAATGAGCATAATTCGCTTATAGGATGTCCGAATTCGACTTTTCTTTTTTGCTATAGCTCCGTAATTATGATACGGATCTAATGCTTCAATCGAAACAGAAATTGGAGCTCATTTGCTTAATATGATACCATTTATGCTTGAAGAAACGACGTTGTAACATAAAAAACGAGCGCAACACAACCCACGCCTATCTGAAACTCACTCGAGTCCCTCCGGACCCTGTCCGAACATACCAAATAGTCCCATAACATAACACGGACTTACTCGAGGTCTCAAATCACGTATAACAACATAAAAATAAAGAATCGCATCTCAAATCGAACTAAATGAACTTTTGAACTTTCAACATCCAAAACTCATGCTGAACCATACCAAATCAACTCGGAATAACCTCAAATTTTGCATACTAGTCCAAAATTACATAACGAAGCTATTCCAATTTCCGGAACCACAATCCTAACCTGATATAATAAAAGTCAACTTTCGGTCAAACTTATAAACATTTCAAACCTTCAAATTGCCAACTTTAGCCAATTAGTGTCGAAACCTTCTAGAAACATCCGAATGCAAATTCGGGCATACGCCCAAATAAAAAATTACCATCCGGACCTAACGGAATCATTAAAACTCCGATTCCGGGTCAAATACGCAAAAGTCAAACTTGGTCAAATATTCTAACTTAAAGCTTCATAGTTGAGAATCATTTTTTCAAATCAATCCCAAATCACCTGAAAACCAAAACCGATGATTCATACAAGTCACAATACATCATTTGAAGTTGCTCAAGACTTTAAATAGCTAAACGGAATGCAAATGCTTAAAATGACAGGTTGGGTGATTACATCTATCCGGACATAACAAGGATATCCCATCTCGTGCTTATTGACCTCCGAAAAGCTCGAAACTAGCCAAAAGCAACTCAAATATATCAAATAATGCCAAAGGAAATAAACCAAATCGATAAAGGCCGAATCTTTAATCAAAAGCCCAAAGTCAACCAAAATGTCAAACCTATGCCCGCACCTCAAAACCCGACAAAACTCACAAAATCCGACAACCCATTCAATTACGAGTCCAACCATACCAATTTCGTCAAATTCCGACTCTGAATCGATGTTCAAACCTCAATTATTCTCTTTAGAAAAGTTTTTAATAAAAAAAATCCCAATTCTCCAATTAAAACATATATTAATTCATACATAAACCACTGAAATCATGTTAAAATACCAAATTAAGATTATATACCGACCCCCATGAAAATACGAGAAGAACGCCATGAAAAGCACCTCAATCGGAGCTCTAGAACACAAGATATGCTCAAAATACCAAAAGAACGCAGTTTGATCTTTTTATACACAGGCATTTCCGCTTTTGCGACCAAAAAGCTGCACCTGCGTATTTTCAGCTGTCATTTTCGCACCTGCGGGGTCGCAGATACGGACCCAACTTCGCATTTGCGAAGCACCAGGACCAGCTCTCTTCTCCGACACTAAAATGAGCATAACTCCCTCATACGATGTCCAAATTTGACGATTCCTTTGCTATATATCCGTAGTTACGATACGGATCTAATTCTTCAATCAAAACAGAAATTGGAGCTCATTTCCTTAATGTGGTACCATTTATGCTTGCAGAAACAATGTTGAAACATCAAAAACGAGCACAACACAACCCAAACCTATCTGAAACTCACCCGAGCCCCTCGAGACCCCGTACGAACATACCAACAAGTCCCATAACATAACACAGACTTACTCAAGGCCTCAAATCACACATAACAGCATCAAAACCATGAATCGCACCTCAAATCGAACTTTCAACTTCCGAAACTCGTGCTGAACCATATCAAATCAACTCGGAATGACCCCAAATTTTGCACACTAGTCCCAAATCACATAATGAAGCTATTCCAATTCCCACAAGCACAATCTAAATCTGATATCATCAAAGTCAACTTCCGGTCAAACTTGTGAACATTCCAAACCTTTAAATTGCCAACTTTCGCCAATTAGTGTCGAAACATTCTAGAAACATCCGAATACAAATCTGGGCATATGCCCAAGTCCCAAATCACCATCCGGGCCTAACAAAATCATTAAAACTCCGATCCATGTTCAAATAAACAAAAGTCAAACTAGGTCAACTCTTCCAACTTAAAGCTTCCTAGTTGAGAATCATTCTTCCAAATCAATCCCGAATCACTTGAAATCCAAAACCGACAATTTACACAAATCGTAATACATCATATGAAACTACTCAAGACTTCAAACAGCTGAACGGAATGCAAATGCTCAAACTGACTGGTTGGGTAGTTACATTCTCCCCCACTTAAACATATATTCGTCCTCGAATGTGGCAAGAGTCGTTCCAAAGCCATCGATTCACTATGTAACCTTACCATGCACATACCCGGGGGTGATCCCACGTCACCCCCAATCTGTATAAGTGCGTCAACTCAACCTAATCGAAGACTCTTCCTTCAACCTTAGCCCATAAGCCTTGGAACCCAATTTTCAACATTCAGAATTCCTTACAAGACCCGAATCTCGCATCTACACACTGTATAAGTCTGAACAAGTTGTATCAAGCCATAACCATAACCCAAGATGTAATCACATAATATACCACATAACTCGCATAGTCGTAGCAATAATTTTTGATCACGGTAACTGCTCAAAAATAAACCCGGTACAGGTAATGGACCTCATATCAAGTAAATCCTCGTTCAAAACCTTCGTACGCTACCGATGATGAAAGAAACACAAAGAAACTCATAACCACCCATCAGACCAACAAGTCATGGAGCTTTTTCTCTCGTCCGACAAGAACCAAAGCCAAATTCTAAGCCGACTTCGGATATTATTCTTCCAAACATAACATAATCAAATCCGATAGTATCCATTCTAGGTCCAATGAACTCATCTCATCAAAAACAACTATTCTATCGACTTTCCACACCAATACAACCTAAAGCCACAAACCGTGCAATCCGTGCACCAATAAGCAACAATTCAAATGCACTCAAACATGGAAAATGACTCAAATGAGAGAACCATCCCGGAAGCTCAACAAGTACCACCATAAACGCAATGCAACGAACCCATAGCAAATAGTAGAACCAAAACACACGAATCTATCACAAAGGATTATATCCCAACGTGACCCCGATGCAATGCGTGACCCTAACCAAACACTGGTCCATATGAAATACCACATGCCACAATGCTCAAAATCAACAACTACACGTAATTTAACATCAAGTACACGAAGTGCATGACCATAACCATGGAGAAGCGAATAACATCATATACCACAAACATGAAAAATCATAACCAAGGCGCAATCAACCATTCCACACCCCAATAACCATGTCGCTCGAATTCCGCTACAAGACCCAAATAGAAATGCATCTAGTGTATAATTAGCCAACAGATCACTACCCATCGTAGCATACAAGAGTAACATACCGAACATCTTAGAACACGAACAAGCTCAACTCTAACCGAATGACACACCCCCCAACACTAACAGTTCTGAATCAACAAATTCGACATGGTGTAGAATACACATCCTCATTGGGCCTACCAATGGGCCCCCAAATCAACTCTGGTCATCCCCGAATGGACAAATAGCCCTCCAAAAGTCCACAAGAACCTAACCATAACATGTAGCACCATCTGGCTAACTTTGGCCACATCTTCACAGTCCGCAACCCCAAAACAATATGCTTATGAGAGCTCTTAGTCTCCAAATCTACAAAACACATGAATCACCATAGCCGATCCCAACTCCACCACTCGAATGACTAAAACATCTCTCATACACAATCATCCCATAAGAAATACTTCTATAATTCCCATGCGCCACATGGCAAAAATCTGAATATCCGTTATCGATCAACCAGGCGAGTATAACAATATTAAAAAAGCATTCAAAGTTAGAACATAGTGCGCCTTCTGAAATGTGCACCATTCTCAAGCAATACCAAGCAGTTATAGCATGCATCTAAACATCAAAAACCATCCATAATGTCCAAAATTCATGACCTTCCCTCCAAAACAGAACTTCCACCTTGTACATGCAAATCTCAATCCCACTGGACGCACCACATCTATCATGACATCATATGAAAAGTACGAAAATCTCATTATCAACTCCGAGTCACAAGCGGAATACATACCCGATCTGTTAGAAACCTTTCACTTGATCCCATCCAGGAGAAAATTATGACATGCAACATACCCCTCATACCTGTAGATAATAACGATCTCAAATTATGGCAGAAATCATCGAGAATATTTCGAAATCTATTTGCACATAACCAAGCCATTTGAACCAAATCCCTCTAACTCAACCAAGCCACGCAGATCTCCAAACCCAAGAGTATTCCCACAAAATACCTGTAGAGAATCACCACATCATAAGTACCCAAAGAACCAATCATATCCATTACCATATTGATCCAACCTACTAACAAGTTATCCTATTTCTCCGAGTTCCTTCTGAATTACCCTCAAGTTGACAATTCTCCTTGCCAATAGACTACGACCCTTAACCCAACGCTCACTACGAGAGATCCTATCATAAAATCACCCCGCCCTAAGGCCCATAAGCCATTGTATTCCCTCTTAAGTGCCCCAAAAGTACCACAACCAAAACACCTACTCTGAAGAGACCTTCTATGAATCTAAAATGGTTTCCTTTACCCTTTCGATACTGAAATGTAGAATCTTCACTGATATGGAAATACCACGAGTCCCGACACCATCCGATGCAAATCTCACATCTTATCCATATACAAATTCGAAAAATTCTCAAATTCCACATATGAATCTTGAATCCATTAGAACATTCTCAGGATTCAGCCGTTCTATTCAAATCTCCAATACACTGACAAAATGAGCCGAACAACATGTGCTCTGTTAGCACACCAACGCCCCAAAGAAGTATTCTACACCTCTAAGCAACCGAGTGAATCTCTTTTCTTAGTACATTACGTCCATCACGAACAGCAACCCTAAACCATACCCCAAGACTTCCATATATCCATAAGGTGTAATACATTATGCATCCAGAAATTTCCTTGCGTAAGTCATCCTCAAAACCAACCTCTACAAGTCGTAACCAATCCACAAGTCAAACCAAAATTAATACAACACATAACCGTGCAATCAAATCATCAACGGTAGAATCCCCCACTTGGCTCAAGGCCATAGAAAAAAACATCAGATAACTCACAATACCAATACTCTTTTACCGCCATAATCCCGCTCTAAAATTTACCTAAATCCTTCGTATGTTCATGCAACACAAATTATAGAATACCTCAAATCATCTGCTAGGCTCGTATTCATTCTCGTGTCAATAAAGTCGACTTTCTCAACCGATCCAAACTCAAATTGCAACACTTGTAACTCACTGGTAGAAAGAAGCTCTCCACATAATCATCCTAAGAATCACACAACCTCAGAACGTCCCGCAGGAGATAACCCACCTGCTTAGACTCAAACTGACATCTCTCCATGCCCTTTCACGGCCACAACTACTACGCAATCACTTAATCTTCCCGATTATGAACTCGTCTACAAGACATGAGAATCTACTTCTTTCCACAAATGTACATCTTAAAGGTCTCTCAACATCCTCACAACTCAGAACTATGCAACACTTCAAGACAGAAATCAAGCTCTCAATGGTCCTCTTCACATCCCAAGCAAACTATTCTCACCAAGTCCAAGCAATCTGAACACATTCCTCAGTCACATCACACTCATCATATAACTATCCAACCACTCAGCAAGCCATAAGCCCCACTCCTAGGGACACTACCGGACATAGAAGTCCAAAAATACATAATCACATAACTGAAACCATCACGCCCATAGCTGCTATCAAAACCCGACCTCAAGTCCTCCAAACTGGCTCATCACCAAAATACATAAAACATATCTTGTACATCATCCATGGACTCACAAGTCGTCGACGCACAGCTGATACCGAGCGCTCACATACGTATCCGAGTGAGTGGACGGAATTCAAAGAGGTACGTTTCAAGCTGAATCAATGTCGCACTATGAGGAAAGAAAGATGGGAAGTTTATCCTAGATGCCTTGTAGCCTCTCGAAGATAGGTATGCACGCCATCATACCGATTTGCAAGACTCTACTAGATATTTGCTCATGACTCGTAGAACCTATCACCTAGAGCTTTGATACCAACGTGTCACGACCCAAAAATTCAACTAGTCGTGATGGCACCTAATCCAACCTATTAGGTAAGCCAATTAACAATAATCCAATTCAAAATGAGATTTACTGGGAAAATAAATGATGAAATAACTGAAGCTTTATACAAAAATCTCAATGATTGGTAGTACAAATCATGAGCTTCTAAGACTTAGAGTTCACAAAGCTAGTATGAAATAAATACATCATTTATTCGAGGTCTACATAAACAGATTTATAAATCTAAAGCTACCAAGAACAAGAGGCAGCTATAACCGGAACGCAGGTACATCTCCAATGTCAGCTCCTGCCATACACAGCAACATCAGCTCTAAATTTTTCACGCAAGGTGCAGAAGTGTAGTATGAGTACAACTGATCCCATGTACTCAATAAGTAAAAAACCTAACCTTAGGTTGAAAGCAGTGACGAGCTTGGAGAAATGGTCAGAGTCCAACACCATTAGCCGGAAACAACTCGTAACCATATAATGAAAATAGTATATGTGATAACTCAAAGATATGATGCTCAACTCTATCACAATTACAGAAAATAGGCATGCTTTTGGGGGTTTAACAGTAAAACACAAATCCTTTACCGAAATCACCAAAAGATTAGTATATCAGAAAAACTATGATTTTTTCAAATCTTTCAATAACAGATAGGATATCTCATTATCAGAAAGCATGAGGAAAGTACATCTCTATGTCTACATGTCAATATGCATGTCAAGTCATGAATGTCAAAATACCGTGTAACGTGAAGAAAATGCATCTCTATGCCTACATGCCAAGTATGCATGTAAAATGAATGATTTCACGGTGATAATCTCAGATACTCACTTTCTCAGAGTACTCAATTTGCTTATCTCAAACTTTCACTCATCACACATAATCACTGAGCATTGTACAGTACCTACGCTCACTACTAGTATGTCAGACTCCGGAGGAGCGGATCCTGCCCAAGCGCTAATATAAAGCCAATATGCCATGTTGCAGTGTGCATCCCGATCCTATAAATAATAAAAAAAAAACCTATAAATGCTTGCTGCGGTGTGCAGTCTGATCTATAATAATAATAATAATAATAATAATAATAATAATAATAATAATAATAATAATAATAATAATAATAATAATAATAATAATAATAATAATAATAATAATAATAATAATAATAATAATAATAATAATAATAATAATAATAATAATAATAATAATAATAATAATAATAATAATAATAATAATAATAATAATAATAATAATAATAATAATAATAATAATAATAATAATAATAATAATAATAATAATAATAATAATAATAATAATAATAATAATAATAATAATAATAACAATAACAACAACAACAATAATAATAATAATAATAATAATAATAATAATAATAATAATAATAATAATAATAATAATAATAATAATAATAATAATAATAATAATAATAATAATAATAATAATAATAATAATAATAATAATAATAATAATAATAATAATAATAATAATAATAATAATAATAATAATAATAATAATAATAATAATAATAATAATAATAATAATAATAATAATAATAATAATAATAATAATAATAATAATAATAATAATAATAATAATAATAATAATAATAATAATAATAATAATAATAATAATAATAATAATAATAATAATAATAATAATAATAATAATAATAATAATAATAATAATAATAATAATAATAATAATAATAATAATAATATGTAGTCTGATCCCATAAATAACACTCACAACTCTGCTTTGAGGCCCACCTCGGTCATAAATCTCTCAAGTCAATCTCAGACCACTCAACCCAAACAATGATAACATATGATGTAATAATGAATGATGAACATAGACTGAGATATCATATGCAAATGAAGAATCATGACTGAGTATACAAATACAATTAGATTAGATAATTCAAAACAACAGAAATAGCCTCATTAGGTGTCAACCGAATAAGCACATTGCCTAAACATGATTTTTAACATGGTTCACAACTCATATCATCAAAAAAGTAGGGGAACATGGATGTAACAAGATATAACAGCAAAACAAGTCCTGTCATAATCTAATAGTCAACTAGAATTATAATTTTCCGGGTGCACGCCTACACGCTCATCACCTAGCATGTGTGTCACCTCAATACACCTCTTATAACATGGTTCCCAGGGTTAAATACCCTCAAATCCAAGTTTAGATATGTTACTTACCTAGAACAAGCCAAATCCAACACCGAACAAATCCAGAAAATTCTCAAATGCCACATATGAATCTTGAATCCATTAGAACCTTCTCGGGAGTCAGTCATTCTATTCAAATCTCCAATACACCAACAAAATGAGTCGAACGACATGCGCTACATTAGCACACCAATGCCCAAAGAAGTAATCCACACCTCTAAGCAACCGAGTGAATCCCTTTTCTTAGTACATTACATCCATCACGAACAACAACCCTAAACCATTCCCAAGACTTCCATATATCGATAAGGTGTAATACATTATGTATCCAGAAATTTCCTTGCTTAAGTCATCCTCAAAACTAACCTCTGCAAGTCGTAACCAATCCACAAGTATGACTCAAATCGAAATCAGTACAACACATAATTGTGTAATCAAATCATCGATAGTAGACTCCCCCACTTGGCTCAAAGCTATAGAAAAAAGCATCTGATAAGTCACAATACGCATAATCTATTACCGCCATAATCCCGCCCTGAAATTCAACTAAATCATTCGTAAGTTCATTCAACCCATATAATACCTCAATCACCTGCTAGGCTCGCACTCATTCTCGTGTCAGTCAAGTCGACTTTCTCAAGTCCTCCAGACTGGCCCATCCTAAAAATACAAAAAACACATCTGGCACCTTATCCATGGAATCACAAATTGTCGATGCACAGCTGATACCGAGCGCTCACATAAACATCCGAGTGAGTGGAAAGAATTCAAAGAGGTACGCTTCAATATGAATCAATGATGTACGATGAGGAAATAAAGATGGGAAGTTTATCTTAGATGCCCTGTAGCCTCTCGAAGATAGGTATGGACGTCATCATATCGATCCGCAAGACTCTACTTGACATTTGCTCATGACTCATAGAAACTATTAACCTAGAGCTCTGATACCAACTTATCACGACCCAAAAATCTAACTAGTCATGATGGCATCTAACCCAACCCGCTAGGTAAGCTAATTAACAATAATTCAATTCAAAATGAGATTTACTGGGAAAATAAATGATGAAATAACTGAACCTTTATACAAAAATCCCAAGGATTGGTAGTACAAATCATGAGCTTCTAAGACTTAGAGTTCACAAAGTTGGTATGAAATAAATACATCATCTGTTCGAGGTCTACATAAACAGATTTATAAATCTAATGCTACCAAGAACAAGAGGCAGCTTGTAACAGCCCAACCCACTTGTGATATTGTCCGCTTTAGGTCCAGGCCCTCATGGCTTTAAAATGCATCACTAGAGTCTAAGGCATGTCTACTTATGTACCCAGTATCTCTCCCGTATTTTGCCAATGTGAGATTCACCTAGAGTGTCACATATACCCCCCTTAGGGACTCAGCGTCTTCGCTGAGGTTTTCCCCACCACAGTTCAAGGTTGCACGCGGAGTGGTTCTGATACCATATGTAACAGAATGTCCGCTTTGGGCCTAGGCCTTCATGGCTTTAAACCGCGTCCCTAGAGTCTAAGGCATGTCTACTTATATACCAAGCATCTCTCCCATGTTTTGTCGATTTGGGATTCTCCTAGGGTGTCACACAGCTATAACCGGAATGCAGGTACGTCTCCAATGACAGCTCCTGTCATACACAGCAACATCAGCTCTAAAATATGCACGCAAGGTGCATAATAGTAGTATGAGTACAACTGATCCCATGTACTCAATAAGTAACAAACCTAACCTTAGGTTGAAATCAGTAACGAGCTCGGAGAAATGGTCAGAGTCCAACACCATTAGCCGAAAACAACTCGTAACCATATAATGAAAATAGTATATGTGATAACTCAAAGATATGATGCTCAACTCTATCACAATTATAGAAAATAGGCATGCTTTTTGGGGTTTAACAGTAAAACACAAATCCTTTACCGAAATCACCAAAAGATTAGTATATCAGAAAAACTATGATTTTTTCAAATCTTTCAATAACAGATAGGATATCTCATTATCAGAAAGCATGAGGAAAGTACATCTCTATGTCTACATGTCAATGTGCATGTCAAGTCATGAATGTCAAAATACCGTGTAGCATAAAGAAAATGCATCTCTATGCCTACATGCCAAGTATGCATGTCAAATGAATGATTTCACGGTGATAATCCTAGATACTCACACTCTCAGAGTACTCTTCCTGTCTCAAACATCCACTCATCACACACAATCACTCAGCAGTGTACGATACCTGCGCTCACTGCTGGTATGTCGGCTTGATCCCATAAATAACAATCCCAACTCATCTCTCAACCCACTTCAGTCATCAATCTCTCAAGTCTAAAGGGCTCACAATCTCGAACCTCTCAGACCAAACAATGATAACATGTTATGTAACAATGAATGATGAACAAAGACTGAGATATGGTATGCAAATGAATAATCATGACTGAGTATATAAATATAGTTAGATTAGATAACTCAAAACAATAGAAATAGCCTTATTAGGTCTCAACCGAATACGCACATGGCCTAAACATGATTTCTAACATGGTTCACAGCTCATATAATCAAACAAGTAGGGGAACATGGATGTAACAAGATATAATAGCAAAACAAGTCCGATCATAGTCTAATAGTCAACTATAATCATGAATTCTCCGGTGCACGCCTACACGCTCATCACCTAGCATGTGTGTCACCTCAATACACCTCTTATAACATAGTTTCCAGGGTTAAATACCCTCAAATCCAATTTTAGATATGTTACTTACCTCGAACAAGTCAAATCAAATATCGAACAAGCCAAACAATACTCTAGAAATGTCATCCCGCATTTTTCGAACCTCTAAATGGCTCAAAAGTATCCAAAAGAAACTCAAAAACATCAAATAATGCCAAAGGAAACAAACTCAATCGATACAGGTTTTAATCTTTAATCAAAAGTCCAAAGCTAACCAAAACGTCAAACTTGGCCCGCACCTCAAAACCTGACAGAACTCACAAAATCCGACAACCCATTCAATTACAAGTTCAACCATACCAATTTCATCCAATTCCGACTCTAAATCGATGTTCAAAAGTCAATTATTCTCTTTATAAAAGTTTTTGATAAAACAAAATCCCAATTCTCCAATCACAATATGGATTAATATACAAATAAAATATTGGAATAATGTTAAAATATAAATTTAAGATTATATACTGATACTGACCCCCATGAAAATACGAGAAGAACACCGCAAAAATCACCTCTATCGGAGCTCTAGAACTTAAGATATGTTAAAAATACCAAAAGATCGTAGTGTGCTTTTTTATACACAGACATTTCCGCTTTTGCGAGCAAAAAGTCGTACCTGCAGATTTCCATCTGTCATGTCCGCTTTTGAGGACCATTTTCACACATGCGGGGTCGCATACTTGGACCCAACTTCGCATCTGCGAAGCACCAGCACCAGCTCTCTTCTCCAACACTAAAATGAGCATAACTCTCTCATACGATGTCCAAATTTGACTATTCTATTTGGTATGGCTTCATAATTACGATACGGATCTAATGCTTCAATAAAAACAAAAATTGGAGCTCATTTGCTTAAATTGATACCATTTATGCTTGAAGAAACGACGTCGAAACATAAAAAACGAGTGCAACATAACCCAAACCTATCTGAAACTCACACGAGCCCCTCCGGATCCCGTCCGAACATACCAACAAGTCCCATAACATAACACGTACCTACTCGAGGCCTTAAATTATGCATAACAACATCAAAAAAATGAATCGCATCTCAAATCAAACTTAATGAACATTTGAACTTTCAACTTCCAAAACTCATGCCGAACCCTATCAAATCAACTCGTAATGACCTCAAATTTTGCACACATATCCAAAATGACATAATGAAGATATTACAATTCCCGGAACCACAATCTGAATCTGATATCATCAAAGTCAACTTCTGGTCAAACTTATAAACATTCCAAACCTTCAAGTTGCCAACTTTTGCCAATTAGTGCCGAAACCTTTTAGAAACATCCGAATACAAATCCCAGCATACACCCAAGTACAAAATCACCATCTGTACCTAATGGAATCATTAAAACTCCGATCTGAGGACAAATACAAAAAAGTCAAACTTGGTTAATTCTTCCAACTTAAAGCTTCCTAGTTGAGAATCATTCTTCCAAAGCAATCCCGAATCAACTGAAAACCAAAACTGACGATTTGCACAAGTCATAATACATCATATGAAGCTACTCAAAACTTCAAATAGTTGAACGGAATACAAATACTCAAAACGACCGGTTGGGTCATTATATCTACTCGGACATAACAAGGATATAGCTACGTGTGGACTCTCGCCACCTCATGTGCATGTAGTTACCACAACAAGTAGCACGCAACAATTAATACACCTAATGGGATAATTCCCTCTTACAGGGTTAGGCAAGAGACTTGCCTCGCTTTCAAGTCCACTATCCGGCTCTTAACTTTACTAGAAATCCCCCAAACGATGCCGACCAATCCGAAACTAGTCAAATGTCATATAAAATAATTAATATATGCTCAAAAGTTCATAGTTTAACTAATAGGATGATTTTCCAATCAAATTCGAAAAGTCCATAAAAGTCACCCCCGGGCCCACATGCTCAGATTTTGGAAATTTCTAAAGATAAACGTTACCTATTACGTTACGAACTCAAATATATAATTTATTCTCAATTCCATAATCAATTTTATGGTTAAATCCCATTTTTACTAAACCATAGATTTCCAAAAAATCCCACAAATTTACACTAATTTCCATATTACATCTACTTATAATCTATGTATTTAACTTAAAAATGGGTAGAATCCACTTACCTTGTAATGCTTGGTAAAAATCCCCTCAAAGAGCTCCCAAAGATCGGCTAAACCAAGAGAGAAGTGAGTGAAATGAGCCTAAGTCTTGAGTTAAATTCACCTTTTGCCCAGCGATTTTCGCATCTGCAGAACCTTCTCCTCTTCTGTGACCCTGCATCTATGGAAAATGCATTGCAGATGCGGCCCACACGTAAGACCTGAGATTTTGCTTTTGTGGACCAAGGGATGCACCTGCGCTTTCGCTTCTGCGGACCACATCGCACCTGGTATTTTTTTTTCTTGCAATCATTTTTTTTCTTTTTTCTCTACACACACTTCATACATTAAGGTTCATCGACTAGTGGTACTTTTCACAAATTTAGGGCACCTTAAGGGCCCTTCCATGCTTCCACTCGAAAGCTACTTACCAGTATCTCACCATACTTCTTTTAGCAATTAAGTGCCTCCAGAGGTAAAGGTTCAACAAGCTCAAATTAAGAACAAATAGGGATACGGCTTGTAATGTGGGTGCCAAAGGAAAGGTCTATAGACTCAAAGGGCTAGCAACGGAAAATTTTTATTTTAAGTGACAAGCACCTCTATGATCAAGCATGAAAATCTGTTGGGCGAAGCAAAGCGATGGTTGAAGGCGGAACCGGCTAATTCTATTACATCATGGAATGATCTGGCGAGGAAATTTTTGGCACAGTTCTTTCCTTCAGGCAAAACTGCAAAGATTAGAAGTGAGATAGTCCCCTTCAAACATAAATCTGGGGAAGTCTTTATATTCAGTTTGGGAGAGCTTCAAGGGGCTGCTCAAAGATTGTCCTCATCACAACCAGACAAATTAAGTGTTAGCACATACCTTCATAGAAGGGCTACATCCAAAGACAAAGATTGTGGTGGACACTGCATCGGGAGGTCAAGTGTTGGAGAAATGCTTCTATGAAATATATGCATTATTGAACAAATTCTCCAAAAGTAATCCTGATTGGCAATGAGAGATGGGCAGACACACAGTTCAAAAATCTACAGGGGTCCTCGAGTTAGATGTTGTTTCTTCATTATCAGCGCAATTCGCCACATTGACCAACCAAGTCAATAAGATGACCTTGGTTATTAACAAGCAACAAGCTTAGCCAGTGCAACAGGTTCAGCTATTTTGTGAAGTATGTGGAGAGGGTCACACGAGCCACTTATGCCCAGCTAATCAAGAGTTTGTATGTTTCTTGGGTAATGAAAATAGGGGCCAAATAAATCAGTATGGGAATACTTACAATACTAATTAGAAGAACCATCCAAACCTCCCTTGGGGTGGAAACCAAGGTGCACAGAATCAGTACAGGCCACAAGCTCCTCAGCAGCAATATAGACCACCACAGGCTGAACAACCTACAAACTCAACGAGTCACATTGAGGAGATGCTAAAGAAATTAATAGTTGACCAGCATGCCCAAGCACCAGCGATGAGAAATTTGGAGCGACAAAATAGGGCAACTTTCCAGTGCTCAAAATACTCCACCAGTTGGAGCTCTTCCAAGTGACACTGAGGCTAATCCTAAGGCATTTATTAATACTGTGTCTTTGAGGAATAGGAGATAGTTAGAAGAAGTCCCATCGAAAAAGAGAAAGCAAGTGACCTTTAGTGAGAAACCAGCACCATAGAAGCAGAATCAGAAAAAGCAAAGGAGTCAAAAAAGCCAGTTGAAGAAGCGGTAGCACAGTAACCCCAACCACTAGTTGCTAGACCACCACCTCCGTTCCCTTAGAGATTGTAGAAAGTGAAGGATAATGCTACTTATAAAAATTTCTTGATATTTTGAAGCAGGTGCAAATTAATATTCCGCTGGTAGACATCTTGCAAGAAGTGCCCAATATGCCAAATACATCAAAGACATAGTATCAAAATAAGAGAATATTGGTCGAGTTCGAGACTGTGGCACTCACTGAAGAATGTAGCTCAAGAATTCAAAGCAACTACCTCAGAAATTGAAGGATCCAGGTAGTTTCACTATCCAAATCTCAATTGGTAAGCACGCAGTCGGGAGAGCTTTGTGTAATCATGGGGCGAGCATTAATTTGATACCATTATTTGTTTTCAGACAGTTGGGGTTGGGTGAATCGTGCCCAACCATTGTAATTTTACAGTTGGCTGATCTCTCCCTTGCTTATCCTGAAGGGTGATTGAAGATGTGTTAGTTCAAGTGGGTTCTTTCATATTTCCTATTGATTTCATTATCTTGGACTATGAGCCTGATCAAGAACTCCTATTATTTTTTGGGGGAGTCCATTTTTAGCCACAGGTCAAACTATTATTGATGTATGTGATGGAAAGATGACAATTAGAGTAGGTTATCGAGTGGTGGTATTCAATGTGTATAAACCACTCATATTGCCAGCCCACTATGAAGAGCTATCCATGATTTTTGTGGTGGAAAGTGATGCTACGTCATTGGTGCCTTATATGAGCCCCATAGATCCTCTTAAACGAGTTTTAATAGGGAATGAAGAAAAAAGTGAAGATGAGATGATGGAAGAAATTAAGCAAATCCTTAATATATCTTGCAAGTATGTCCATGGGCTTGGGAGATTTGAGGAGTTGGAAAGACCTGTTACTCTGACCCCTCCTAAACCATCTGTTGAAGAAGCTCCAAAGCTAAAGCTCAAAGCGTCTTCCAGTGCACCTATGTTATGCTTACTTGGGGAATTCTGAAACGTTGACAGTGGTTATCTTGTCTAGCTTGACCAATGTGCAAGAAGAAAAGCGGCTAAGAGTACTTTGTGAGCATAAAAAAGCTATTGGATGGACAATTGTTGATATCAAAGGAATCAGTCCATAATTTTGCATGCATAAAATTTTTCTAGAAGATGGACACCGCCCCAGTGTTGAGAAATAAAGGAGGTTAAATCCTATTATGAAGGAGGTCGTGAAGAAGGAAGTAATTAAGTGGCTTGATGCAGGTATCATCTTTCCTATTTCTGACAGCAACTGGGTAAGTCCAGTGCAATGTGTGCCTAAAAAGGGAGGGATGAATGTTGTAGAGAATGAGAAAAATGAGCTAATTCCTACTCGCACTGTGATGGGAAAAGAGTTTGCATTGATTACAGAAGTCTCAACAAAGCAACCCGCAAGGACCACTTCCCACTTCCATTCATTGACCAAATATTAGACAGGTTGGATGGGCATGAGTACTATTGCTTCCTTGATAGTTATTTGGGGTACAACCAGATTGTCATATGCCTAGAGGATCAGGAAAAAACCACGTTCACGTGCTCTTATGGAACTTTTTCTTTCAAGCAAATGACATTTGGTCTTTGTAATGCACCGACCACTTTCTAGAGGTTCTTGATGGCCATTTTTACTGATATGGTAAATTTTTTTGTAGAAGTTTTCATGGATGATTTTTCAGTCTTTGGGTCTTCTTATGATGGCTATTTGTAGAATTTGGGCAAGGTATTGGCATGTTGTGAAGAAACAAATTTGGTGCTAAATTGGAAAAAGTGTTATTTAATGGTGCAAGAGGACATCGTGTTGGGACATAGAGTGTCAAAGAGTGTCATTGAAGTTGATAAGGGAAGGTGGAGGCAGTTGCAAAATTACCTCCACCCATCTCTATGAAGGGTGTCCGGATTTTCTTAGGACATGCTGGTTTCTATAGACGCTTTATTAAAGATTTCTCAAATATTGAAATTCCATTGTGCAGGTAGCTTGAAAAGGATGTGACTTTCAATTTTGATGAAGCCTACCTGAAGGCATTCGAGGAGCTCAAAGAGAAGTTTGTGGCTTCCCCCATTATTGTGGCACCGGATTGGTCCTTACTATTTGAACTTATGTGCGATGCAAGTGATCATGCTATTGGGGCAGTGCTAGGCCAGAAGAAGGCACAACTAAATTACACCATCACTGAAAAGGAGTTGTTGGCAATTGTATGGGCTTTTGAAAAATTTTGTGCATGCTTGGTGGGAATAAAAGTTATAGTCCATACTGATCATGCAGCAATCAGGTACTATTTATAAAAAAAGAATCCAAGGCTAGATTTATGCGCTTGTTTTTGTTGTTGCAGGAATTTGATGAAGAAATATAAGATCGGAAGGGCAAAAAAAACCAAGTAGTCGACCATCTATCAAGGCTGGAAAATCATGAGCACGTGGAGGAAGGTGGACAAATTAAGGAGACATTTCCTGATGAGAAACTTTTTGCCATCACCCATGAACATGCCCCATGGTATGCGGACTATGTGAATTATATTGTAAGTGGGATATTTCCTCCTAAAATTCAATCTGAGTCTAGGAAGAGGTTTCTTCCTTATGTGAACTTCTACTACTGGGATGAGCCATTCTTGTACAAACAGTGTGCTGATCAGTTGATGAGGAGATGCATTCCTGAAAAAGAGGTGGAATTAGTGTTGTATGATTGCCATGCCTCACCTTATGAGGGCCATCATGGAGGAGATAGGACAGCTGCTAAGGTATTGCGGTCGGGTTTATATTGGCCAACATTGTTCAAGGATGCCCATGCATTTGTTAAGAAGTGTGACCAGTGTCAGAGAACAGGAACAATCACGAAGAAGCATGAGATGCCTTTGAATAACATCCTAGAGATAGAGATTTTTTATGGGTGGGGGATAGACTTCTTGGGACCATTTCCATTGTCTAGAGGAAACAAATACATTTTGCTAGCGGTTGACTACGTGACAAAATGGGTAGAGGCAGTCGCATTTCCAACCAATGATGCCAAGGTGGTAGCCACTTTTGGGAAGAAAAACATATTCTCAAGGTTTGGGACTCCATGTGCCTTGATTAGTGATGAAGGGACACATTTCTGCAATTGGTTATTAAATAACCTTCTAGCCAAATATAGTGTCCGACACAGAATTTCCACGGCATATCATCCGCAAACAAGTGTACAAGCTAAAGTGTCAAAAAGAGAAATAGAGCGGATATTATAGAAACCAGTGAGTGTGAACAGGAAAGATTGGGCTGCAAAACTAGATGATGCCTTGTGGGCATATAGAACTACATATAAAATGCCAAGTGGGGCATCCCCGTATAAGCTTGTTTATAGGAAGGGATGTCACTTGCCGGTTGAACTTCAACATAAGGCATATTGGGCGATTAAAAAGTTGAATATGGATTTTGAAGCCGCGGGCAAGAAGAGGCTCTTGCAGTTGAATGAGTTAGATGAGTTCAGGCTGCACTCCTATGAAAATGCTAAGCTTTACAAGGAAAAAACAAAAAGATGGCATGGCAAGCGTATCAAGCCGCGTCACTTTGAACCGAGCCAAAAGGTATTATTGTTCAATTCTATGCTTAAGTTATTTCCTAGGAAATTAAAATTAAGGTGGTCAGGTATATTTGAGGTGGTGAGAGTCACTCCTTATGGTGAAATTGAGTTGCGCGCTTTAAACGGTGAAAGAAAATTTTTAGTGAATGGGCAAAAAGTCAAGCACTATTGGGGAGATGTCATTGATCGTCAAAAGTCCAAAGTAATACTCGATGATGAAGAAGCAAGGCCCTGTATCATGCTGCGATGTTAAATCATGCGCTTGTTGGGAGGCAACCCAATTTTCAGTACTTTCGTAGCGTAGATTTTCATTTTTTAGTTAGAGTAGACTAGAGTTTTGTTTTCTTTGTAGTCGTAGAAATCATAGGTAGGAATGGTGTGGGATGTGTATAATGGATGTACTAAGTGGGGGGATCATGGATTGCATTCAAAAAAATGAAAATTGCAAAAGTAGCGCCCAGGCCAGCTCCCAACGCTACCTGGGGCGCGCAAAACAGAAAGATTCCCCCCCCCCTCCCCCCAGCGCCAGGCCTAGCATGATGCGCTGGGCTGGAGGGCAGGTCAGTTAATTTTTTTCTTTCTTTTTCATTTTTTTTTTATGTTTTTATTAACCCAATCCCATAAAACCCAACCCACTTACCCATTTCTACTCATCCCTTAACCCATCTCTTATGACCTATACCCATTCCCCTCCTAAACAAAATAACTCTAACCTCCCCCCCCCCAACCCTTCTCTCTCTCCCTGCGACTCTACTCTCTCTCTCTGCCCGCATCTCTTTCTCTCTTTCTCTCAATTTTCTTGTTTTCTCCCCTGCATTCATCTCAAATCCCCAAGTATGTTCCCTTTCTCCCTTTTTCATTTATCTTGTAGATTATATTAACCACTCCCCCCCCCCAAACGACCCAACCCCATTTCCCCCATAAGTGGTTTCTTTAGAACTTATTTTCTATGGTGAGTGGCCTATTGTGCAATGACATTAGTTGCTAAAATTGGTTGTGAAGTTGTATACGGAGTAGTAAACTATAATTTCCTCTACTTCGTTTAAAATTTGGGAGGGACACCAAGTTCCACCATTGTTGAATTGAGTTGCACACACTTAATGCCCACAATGTGTTTGATAAAATGCTTGAAAGAGTAAATTGTGCACCGGTGAAGTCTGAATAGCCGAGTGTAGTTGTATGTGATGTTGGGATAAGCGTGGGATGTTTAGGGGTGGTTTTATATAAACCCGAAGCTTGTCTTTAATGTTCACATGCTATAACAATGCCACTCACACCATGTATCTTGTATTATGTATGTTGTAGCACTTTGTTAGAATTAGCTAATGTAGTGTATTAGTTGTAGAGATTGAGGACCATGTGTTACTTCCTTGCACTAAGGCTAAGTCCCTTCGCCATGTTCGACTACTTGAATTGTGTGGAATAGTTAGTGAATTACAATTGTGTGGCATGGGGAAGTCTTGAGTACCCATCGCCTCGTGGTGCAACATTTGTGAACTTTGAACCACTATTGTGAGTAGATTACATAGAGCCTTCGGTTTTTGAGTAAATTACATAAAGACTTCAGTTTTAAGTGTGGGGTCATCTTTGACTCTCACGATGACCTTGGGCAAATTTCTTGATTCATTCTCACATTCATGTTTATCGTGTGTAGGTTTCTATGGCTCGTGACAGTGCTACCAAGGGAAAAGGAGTGGGGAAGTCCTCTACTACTGCTCCCCCTCCCAAAAAGCGCAAGCAAGGCGAAGGGTCATCTCGATAAGCTAAAGGGAAGCAGGTTGCCGACGGGTCAAAGAGAGCACCATCGGGACCACGGCCCCACTTGGATCTGGTTCGGGAGGACGCCATCCAATGGTATCATAGCTTTGCGCCATATGGGCGGTACATCTCTGAAATGGGAATCAACGTGAAAACTATGGAAAAGAACATCTCGGATGTGCTAGCCCGGTTTAGTGATATGAAGATGGATTAGTTCCTTGAGTGCCCGGGGCATGCAAATTTGAGCATGGTAAGGGAACTCTATGCAAATTGGAATGGGGATCGGTTCATGTCGTGGGTTCGAGGAAAGGAAGTGCCATTGGACAAGGCGTCCTTATGCAAATTTTTGGGAGTTGATTGCCCTAACCCGCAGAGGCTGCAAAGGTTTGTCAAATGCCCAAGCTACCAGGCTTTACGTCGCACTCTATGTGGCGTCGATTCTAATGAAAAGTGGAGAAAGACTAAGGGTGAGGCCCATCTTGAGATGATCGACTTCAACTTCAACAAAACTGCCAAGGTGTGGCAAAACTTTGTGCAGGAGACTAATACCGGTTGAGCACAACAATGAGTACACTCGAGCCCGAGTGTGTTTGATATTTTTTGTTGTGACTGGGCGACCCATCAATGTGGGTGAGATCATGTTAGGAGAGATGTCCAGTACATGGTTTGGGCGGAAAATAAACAGTTTCTTCTTGGGCAACCTGTTGATGCAATACATGCTCTCTTAGGAGGTACCTGAATACCTCGGCTATGATGAGGTTGTGGAGGAACCAAAGGGGTTGATGGACATTACTTCCTTGTAGGAGTCTAGGTCCAAGCTGAGCCAGGCTGTGCGGAATGAGAGGGACGAAAACATCAACAAATATCTATATAGCTCCCTAAATGTGATAATGAGCAAATTGGGCATGACGGATGAGGAGTGCATGCATATACGCAATGATCTATTCAGTTCTTCAAATGAAATATTGGAAATTGCACCCGGCATCCCATTCACCCATCAGATGATGAAAACACCCACAAAGGCTCAGATGATGAGAATTTTGATGCTGACGTCATGGGGCCAATGGCTGTGGTTCCCCTGGGAGCGGATGATGATGATGAGCCCAGAGCTGCGGTTGGTGGGAATTCTGAGGAGGAAGGATCCGAGTATGACGCCCATGGGTCCGACTAGGAGGGAGTTCTTCTTTCCACCTTACTTTGCTTTAAATGCTTACATGCATTGGGGACTATTCATAATCTAAGTGTGGGGTGGGAGAACTACTTTCTGTAATATAATTGTATAAAACAATTTTTTTTACTAATAATTTTTCTTTTAGGAACACGTAGTAGACATAGTCTAGTTTGAAAAAAATGAAAATAGAAAAAACAAATCAGAAAAAGCTCGGACTTTTCCCGACGATGGATGTTTTGAACAGTTTTCTTGAGGGATTAAAGTCCTATTAAAACACCAAAAAGATTTTTTTTTTTAGGATAGTTAGGTAGTATCCCTTAGTTTTTCTTTGGGCGCCGGTGATGACGTCCAAATCTACTACTAAAAAGTAAATGGACACGGTCGCATGCAATATAATTTACCCAACTATGAGTCGGGGTTGAATCCCATAAAGAATAATATGTAGGCGATTAGGCATATAAGAGAATTATCGCTTATTATGCTAAGCCAAACACTTTAAAGGATTTTGAGAAAATATTTATAACTAATCGTGAAAATGTAAGCTAACATCGAAAGCAAGTAAAATGATCAATGGCTACAAGCATGGATACACGGGGAATTACACTCAAGTAACGATCCAATGTATTTCACGATTTTACAAATATGAGTGAGTTTATGTTAATTAGTCTCGGGTAATAATTCTTTATTAGCTTCTTCCGAAGACTAACAAAACTTCCTAATTGAATTATCCCTAAAACAATTAAGAGATTAAGCACACCCGAATATGGCTACAAGTAGTTCAATCCTATTCCTAGGTAGAATCTATAAATAGAGGGTTAACGCCTCAAGTTCTTGTTAATTAATCTTTTCCAACCCCAAATTATCTTTTTCAAAATTAATTCGAAGTTAATGGGTGAGTCCTAGGGTTAGCTAATCCCTTTGGAAAGATTAAAGAACGAGAATAATTAAAGAAATAATAACTCACTTCATAATAAATAAAAATCGTTCAATACATAAGCACAACAAGATATTTAATCCACACTTTAAATATGAATATTCCCATAAACAAGATTCAATTGTTGAAAAAATACTACACACTTAGATATTCAATACAAAGCAAGGAAATGAAGAAATGAACATAAATGGGTAAGAAATTCTCAATCAAAAACTTCAAATCTTCAAAACTCAAGTGTATGTGCAAGAACCCTAGCTCCAAAACTGTGTTCTCTAGTCAAGAGACTGAAAAAAAAGCCAAAGATCTGCCAAAGATCGGTCAAAGATATTTACAAATGAGCTAGGTCGTGTATTAAAGGGTTTGGAGCCAAACAAAGTGAAATTACAGAAGTGCCCAGAACTGAAGCGCGATACTCACATTTGCGAAGTGAGGATCGCAATTGCAAATAATGGAATTACTGTTGAGCATTGCATTTGCTGTCCCAAAGTTTGCATTTGTGAATTTAAGCATTGTGTACTTGGTTTCGCATTTGCGATGAAGCAATTCGCATTTGTGAAGGTTGACTTGTCTGTTGACTTCGCATTTGCGATTCCTCCATCGCAATTGCGACTTCTGCTATCTTTACTGACACTTCGCATTTGCCAAGTTGATGTCGCAATTGCAACATTTGAGGCCATTTTCCAGATTTCTGCTTTTGAGTCCCTTTTTGACTTATTTTTGTTTGGTTTCTTCTCGATCACTTCTAAATCACATAAAACCTATAAAGTAGAAGTAAATGACATTAAACACACTATTTTATCAATCAAATATAGCAAAAATCTAAGATTAAAGATGTGATAAATTGGTAAATTATCAACTTATCAAACCCCCAAACTTAAACTATTGCTTGTCCTCAGGCAATCAAAGAACAAAATCTCCTTCTAAGTATTTAACTCAATAGTGAATCAATATAATACCAAGTCAAAAGGTCTACTTTAAGTACAAACACATGACTTTGATTGGTACCAACAATTAATCCAAAGTATATGAAACACCAAAAACTTCTCATAAATTTCATTACAATTCAAGTGCTCAAACACTATGTTAATCAAAGTAGCAATCAATTCATGACACTAAAGCTTCAAAATTTACCTCTTTATCACAAATAACTTTCCCTTGTTCATTTCTCCCAATTGAAAATGGGATTAAATTCACAACTCAAATCTCATGTGCCCTCACACTTAAGAGAGAATCTCACACTCATAAATTGCAATTCAAAACATATATGGGATATCATATGGAAAGAATTAACTCTCTCTCACAAAAATATTCAAATGCACACAAGTAGTACCATAGGCTTTCCCTTCATGTATTTCTCCACTAATGTAGACAAACTTGGTTCAAAATCAATTAGGACTTAAAGGGTTGTAGTTTAGGCTTTTGTTTAAGGTAGGGCACAATTTTGGTTAGAGTGACTCAAAACCTCCCTAAGCACTATAATTTTTCAACAATCAAAGTACACTTCCTTCAAAAAGAATTTCACCCTTTCTTCATTTTTCATTTCATAACCTAGTCTTCATTTATTCACAATTCCTTATTTTTTCTTCCTTTTTCTTCTTTCTTACTCATTTTTTTAAAAATCAAGGAAGGTTCCACTATATATATTTTTTTATTTACCTTTCACCTTTTAAATAACTTTCACATCACAACTTTTCCAACCTTCACCCCCAAACTTAGGCTTTTAGCCTATGTTTACACTTTCAAAGTACTTAGGGAGGTAGGATGCCAAAACATAGATCAATAAAGAAAAGAGGGTTAAAGCCTATAACATGATTGCCAAAGAAAACATTTAAAGGCTCAAAAGGGGTTGACTAGGGAAAATTTGCAAGGGTAAAAAACTTAAGGCATAAAAACGGTCCAAGGAAGGCCTAACATCATTTTTCAAACCAAATTAGTCTAGGATTTCTCCTTGAAGCACATTCCGTGCAAGTTCTAGACTACAAATAATGCAAAAGAAATCACAATAAATCTCACCACACATGGCATATGAAAACTCGAGTAGAATACAAATCCAAACTCCAATTGAAACTAATGAACTCAAAGAAGTTACATACAGCCTAAGAGACTATTTAATGAATCAAAGAGCCAAAATTTGAGTCTAAAAGTCATGACAATGATCTTTACTTCAATCATTTTTCTTTTTCAAAGATCAAGAATTCATATGTCTAGGTTTAAATTATGTTGGTACGCAAGCCACAAATTGGCCAATGGGAACAAACCCCAAAAACAATTATATCTAAACTACAGGCCTAATCCTCTTAAGAAAGTCGCCTAGCTATCCATCATCAGAAAAAGTCGACATAATAATTTACCAAAATACCCAATTCTAAAGAAAATTAACATCCTCGGAAAAAGAACTGTGGTATAAAGAAAACCAATGATATTGCCAATAAAATAAAATAAAAAATCAAGAAGCTAGTACACATGAAGTAAATGAAACATAATAAAACAAAAATCAAAGTTAGTAAAAATCAAGTAAATAAAACATACTATATAACAAAAAAATCAAGAAGCTAGTAAACATACTTATATAACACATCACATGAAAATAAAATATCAATCTACCATATCAATAGTTATACAAGAAGCCACCCCCAACTAGAAATGTTGCAATGTCCTCAATGTAACTAAACAAAATAGAGTAAAATGGTGGAAAGTGCTCCCTGAATACTTAAACAAGTGCTCTCCTCATTGTCAGACTCAGTCGCAGCCTCCGCCTCTTCCTCTTCCTCTTCCTCTTCCTCTTCCTCCGACCAATGAACTAGAGCATCATCATCATCTTCTGGCTCGGTCAATGGCACTGACTCTTGAGGCTTTAGAACTTTCCATAGCCCCTTCACACCCTTCCACATGCAGGTGAAGAATTTATCTCTCTTCTTCTCCCTCTTCTTCATCCTAGTGTGTGCATTTTCCATCTTGGCATGAGAAGTACTCAAAGTACCGTGTGCTGTGGCCAAATCAGTGTATGCTTTCTCTAACATCTTAAGGTGATCCCCCTGCTTCTTCTGATCATCAAGATACCTTTGAAATTCTTTCTTTGAAATGTATACAGAGGGTCCCTCACATGTTTCCCCAGGTCCCTGTGGAAGGCCAGCTACTAGGTCGCGAATCTGCTGCATCTCCTCATAAAGCATAGCAAATGGTCCTCCTACAGAAGATGATGGCTGGCTACCCTGGTCGGTCTGAGAAGAAGATTCCAACTTTTCTTTTTGCTTTTCACGGCGCCTCCCTCTCCTCTTTTCTTCAATGGAGCAATAGGTTTTCCCGAATCTATCCAGTTGTCTTCCGGATCCTCCTCAATCCTTGCAAGCTGGCACAACTCAGTGATGAGAGATGTGAACATCAGTGATTGACCATCCTGACTCTGATGATCCCTCGGCTCATTGATGAAAATCGCACCAACATTGAGCTGGATATCATCAAGAATGGAAGAGATCATTTGAGCTCTCATTATTGGTACATTCCATATACTCCCCGCAGGGGAGATGCGACTGCATATGCTGGCCAGCCATATCTTTGTTTTGGTAGTGAATTCTTCGGATGTGATCCCTTTCTTTTCACCTGCCCATGGAACATCCGCACCCATGTACAATTTGGAGACCATACACTCTCCTGAGGCACAATCTTTCTCATGGAATGGTACCATGTCATGGTCCTGCATGTGATAGATTCGATTCACAACTTCAGCTCCAAAATTCACCATTTTGCCACGAATCTTCATAATTGGCTTTCTTAACTTGATGGCAGGAAGGTTAGCATAGAATTCCCTCACCCATTTCTCATTTGCTCTGCAAGGTTAAGGGGCAAAACAGGTCCATTTCATGTCTACAAGCCTCTGATGGAACTCGGGAAGACGTTCTAGGACCTTTTCCAACAATATACGACTTTCCAGAAGCAACTTCTTCCTAATCAACTCGGCATAGTACCGTTCCTGGCATTCCAATGACAAGAATCGGTGTTGGTCATAGTTCTCCTCTACTTCCAAAGGGATGTCATGTGCGGATTCGTCGAAGTTAGAGCTCATTTTCAGCTTATGGTACCTATAAACAAAGTATTGGAGTGAAAATGTAGTATGGCTATAAAATATATTGCAAAACGAGTCCAATATGCCAAAGAAATGATTGGACATGCAAAACCCATCCTTAGAAAAAATTTCAGGATTTTCAGTCGGCAGAAGCCTGCTCTCTGATCTCGCAATTGCGACAATTTCTTCACAATTGCGAAGGCAGCAGGAATCCACAGAGGTCGCAATTGCGAAACAATCATCGCAAATGCGAATATTGCCAGGTATGATGGTTTTCACAATTGAGGTAACCTTGTCGTAAACGTGAATTATTGCAAATGCAAAAAAGCTATCGCAATTGCGATGCCATCGTCCCTAGGAGCTCTTCAAACTCAGAACAGTTCAATCCCAAAATTTTCGAACAAAATCACACTTTTAAAGAATCCAATCAGTTTTTAGGCACAATATCATGCAATAAACTTCACACACAACCACATATTGAAGCAATTTCAATAATTCGGCCAAGAATATCATTCAGATATTTCATCGAACACATTAAAGGCACGAAATTCACTTCACATTCTAACAAGCTATGGGTACTCAGACTTCCAGATTTTATTTAAGCAAAGAAAGAAGCTCACACTCTCAACCAACCTCACCCAAAAATTACAACATGGTTTAAGAGGTTTTTCAAATAATTTTCCACAGAAACGAAAAATCAAATTGAGCCACAGTCTTTCAGAGCACAAGGAGAGAAGAAGAAGAAGAAGAAGAAGAAGAAGAAGAGTATGCTACAAATCATAAAGAGTGCAAAGATTACGCTTTCATATCTGGATGCTTGCAATTAGGAGTGAAAATGAGGGAGTTTCAAAGGTGGGAGAGTGAGGAAGATAACATTCCTTCAGTTTTAGAACCGCAAATGTTTTTGGAACTTTTGTTAAAAGTGAAGCAAAGTTACCCATTTAAGGCCCTCAATTGTCGCAATTGTGACACCAAGCTCGCAATTGCGAGATACGAAATGTCAGCTGGGTTTCGCAATTATGACAGAATCTTTGATTTTGCGATGGGCCAGCTAGTCGCAAATGCGTACCTTTGTTCGCAATTGCGAAATCAGAGGCCTGAACCTGATTTTTCTCACTACCCAATCTCCTTACTTATTTTCCTAAACACTTCCAAACTACCTGCAACTTGGTAGATTGATCAGAAATAATAAAATTAACTATTTTTAAAAAAAAAAATTTAAAAACAAAATGAGAATGCTAAGAATAACTAAAAAGCTGAAAACGATGGGTTGCCTCCCACCAAGCGCCGCATTTAACGTCGTGGCACGACGCAAGTCAACTTTACCACTTTTCTCTCCACTTGGAGGATATAAATTGCGCACCCAACTTGGAATCAAGTTTGTTACCATGATCTGCGGGGGTGGTAACCAAGCCAAACATCAATTTCTTTATTTTGCATTTATTGGCTTTCTTTTGAGGAATGTCATTTTGCTTTCTTGAATTTTCAAATTGCAGGATGTATGGCTCTTATCATTCTTCTTTGCATTCCAATATGAATTCACACGGCTCAATTCCCATATCACCATAGAATTCCAAAGTTGAAAAATACTTGGAATGAGATATCAAACTCCCAACTTGCAACTTTTTTCGGATTTTGACATCCTCTTTTTCCCCCTAACTAGAGTCATTTTCAACCATCTTTTCAATTACATCGGTTGACTCTAATTCCATATTTTTCTTGGAATCATCAATAGGCATGGAGTCAGTCGGCGAATGTTCAATTCTTGATTCCTCAAAATAAAGCTCACTTTCTTCCTCGAAGTTGGACTTTTCTTGAACTCTTTCCACACTCTCTAGTTGGTGGGCATAATAAGCCTCAACCAATATTTTCATTTGATCTTCCAAGGTGCGGATATTCTCATCATTTTGAGTTAGTACTTGTTTCAAGTCCTCGAGTGCTATGTTGTGCTTATCCTCATTTTCAAGAATGGCCTCCAACATGAGCATCTTCCTCCCATTTTGAGCATTTGAGAGTTCTTCTTGATTTTGATCAAGTGCCAAAGAAGGATTTTCTACTTCAACATCTAAGTAAGGTTCTTGGCTATCATTCACTTCTGAGGCTTTTTGTACCTCTAAAGCTTCAAGCATTTCTTCCATTTGTAAGTTCAACCTTTCAAGCGTCAAATCATTTTGGAGACTATTTTCCAAAAGCTCCTCCAAGGCATTTTGCTCTTTGTTTCCTCTTTCAAGTCGGCATTCCATCATGAGCTTGAACTCTCTATTTTGACCATGCTCACTTTCTTCCACTTCTATATCCCTATAATTATCATCACAAAAATTAGAATCAGCATAGTGGGGGTTCGGGGAAGGGAAGGACAAATAATCACAATTATCCCAATGGCCATTTTGACCACCACACTTATCACGTATACTCCACTCATGGGTTTGAGATTGTGCTCACAATCCGTCCCCGAGAGAATTTAAACAATTTTGCCATGAGTGTGGTCCTCCACAATAAAAACAAAGGTCATAAAGTATTAACAACTACCATCCGACCAATTTTCATTAAGCGATGCCATTTTCAAAACTAAGAAAATAAACAAGAAAACAAAAAAGAAAATAAACAAAGATAAGAAAATAATTACACAAATATTCACAAGTTCGAACCAAATCACGTACGCGTATTTCTCAAACAACCTACATACGCCAAATTGTTCCCCCACAATGGCATCAATTTTGATGACGTCCAAATCCACTACTAAAAAGTAAATGGACACGATCGCATACAATATAATTTATCCAACTATGAGTCAGAGTCGAATCCCACAGAGAACAATATGTAGGCGACTAGGCGTGTAAAAGAATTATCGCTTATTATGCTAAGCCAAACACTTAAAAGGATTTTGAGAAAATATTTATTACTAATTGCGAAAATTTAAGCTAACCTAGAAATCAAATAAAATGATCAATGGCTACAAGCATGGATAGACATGGAATTACACTCAAGTAATGATCCAATGTATTTCACGATTTTACAAATATGAGCGAGTTTATGTTAATTACCCTCGGGTTATAATTTTTTATTAGCTTTTTCTGAAGACTAACAAGACTTTCTAATTGAATTATCCCTAAAACAGTTAAGAGATTAAGTACACCCAAATATGGCTACAAGTAGTTCAATCATATCCCTAGGTAGAATCTATAAAGTGAGGGTCAATACCTCAAGTTCTTGTTAATTAATCTTTCCCAACCCAAAATTGTCTTTTTCAAAATTAATTCAAAGTTAATGGGCGAGTCCTAGGGTTAGCTAATCCCTTTGGAAACATTAAAGAACAAGAATAATTACATAAACAATAACTCACTTCATAATAAATAAAACTCGTTCAATACATAAGCACAACAAGATTTTTAATCCACACTTTAAATATGAATATTCTCATAAACAAGATTCAAGTGTTGAAAAAAATGCTACACACTTAGATATTCAATACAAAGCAAGGAAATGAAGAAATGAACATAAATGGATAAGAAATTCTCAACCAAAAGCTTCAAATCATCAATACCCAAGTGTGTGTGCAAGAACCCTTGATCCAAAACTTGTGTTCTCTAGTCAAGAGACTGAAAAATAAGCCAAAGATCGGCCAAAGATATTTTACAAATAAGCTAGGTCGTGTATTAAAGGGTTTGAGGCCAAAAAATGTGAAATTATAGAAGTGACAAGAACTGAAGCGTGATACTCACATTTGTGAAGTGAGGATCGCAATTGCGAATAATGGCATTACTGTTGCGCATTGCGGTCCCAAAGTTCGCATTTGCGAATTAAAGCATTGTGCACTTGGTTTCGCATTTGTGATGAAGTAATTCGCATTTGTGAAGGTTGACTTGTCTGGTTGACTTCGCATTGCGATTCCTCCATCACAATTGCGACTTCTGCTATCTTTACAGACACTTTGCATTTGCCAAGTTGATGTCGCAATTAATTCATTCCGGCGCCGCCAATAATGTTGCCTCAGGTCACAATACATCTTCGTAGCACCTGGATGAATAGAATATAGTGAGTTGTGCGCCTCCTCTAGAATCTTCTCCCTCGTGCCATCAACATTATGAACACATAAGCGACCTTGGATACGCAGAACACCATCATTGCTGATTATTACCTCCTTAGAATCACCCCGTAGCACTGTCTCTTTAAGGACCAGCAAGTGCGGATCATCATACTAACGAGCCTTGATCCGCCTGAATAAAGAAGACTGAGCTACAACATATGCAAGAACTCGACTGGGCTCTAAAATATCCAACCTTACAAGTCGATTAGCTGGGGACTAGATATCCAAATCCAAAGGTCTCTCGTCCACGGAAATGAATGCCAAACTACACATGCTCTCGGCCTTTCTGCTCAAAGCATTCGCGACCATATTCACCTTGCCCGGATGATAGAGGATAGTAATATCATAATCCTTCAGTAACTCAAGCCACCTGCGCTGCCTCAGATTAAGGTCCCTCTACTTAAACAAATACTGCAAACTACGATGATCGGTGTAAACCTTGTTGGACACCCCCATAAAGATAATGCCTCCAGATCTTGAGGGCATGAACTATCGCGGCCAACTCCAAATCATACACAGGATAATTCTTCTCATGGGGTTTCAGCTGACGTGAAGCATATGTAATAACTCGCCCCTCCTACATCAATACACAATCCAAACCAACGCGTGAAGAGTCGAAACCAACACTAATGTTGTGGTCAAAACGGTCTTGAGCTTCTGAAAGTTCGCCTCGCAATCATCAGACTATCTAAACGGAATACCTCAAAGGAGCGTCAATAAATAAGAAACCTTCCACAAATCGATGATAATAACCTGTTAGCCCCAAGAAACTCCTGATCTCGGTCGCTGCGGTGGGACAAGGCCAACTCTGAACTACCTCGACCTTCTTGGGATCCACCTTAATACCCTCACCTGATACAACATGCCCCAATAAATCCACAGAATCTAACCAGAACTCACACTTGGAGAACTTAGCGTATAACTTTTGTTCCCGTAAGGTATGAAGCACAACTCTCAAATACTGCTCGTGCTCCTCCACACTACGCGAGTAGATCAATATGTCATCAATGAAGACAATAAAAAATGAGTCAATATATAGCCTGAGCACCCGATTTATCAAATCCATAAACGTCGTCGGGGCATTAGTCAAGCAGAAGTATATCACTAGAAACCCATAGTGCCCATATCTGGTTTGGAAAGCCATCTTCGGAACATCCGAAGTACGAATCTTCAGCTGATGATACCGAGATCTCAAGTCGATCTTCGAGAACACTCTAACACCTTGCAGCTGATCAAACAAATCAACAATGTGCAAAAATGGGTACTTATTCTTGATGGTAACTTTGTTTAACTGGCGGTAATCAATGCATATCTGCATACTCCCATCCTCCTTCTTCACAAATAACACTGGTGCGCCCCAAGGCAATACGCTTGGCCTAATGAACCCCTTCTCAAGTAACTCCTGAAGCTGCTCCTTCAACTCCTTCAGCTCATTTGGAGCCATGCGATAAGGCGAAGTAGAGATAGGTTGGGTGCCTGGCTCCAAATCAATGCCGAAATCAATATCCCGATCTAGTGGCATACCTGGTAGATCAGCAGGAAATACATCGGAAAACTCTCATACCACCGGCACTGAATCTATCGTAGGAATCTCTACAATAGTATCCCGAACAAAGGCCAAATAGGCCAAACAACCCTTCTCAACCATATATCGAGCCTTCAAGAAAGAAATAACCTTACTGGAAGTACCGATATATAAACCTCTCCAATCTAATCTGGGCAACTCAGGCATCGCCAAGGTAAAAGTCTTGGCATGGAAATCGGGAATGGCATGATACGGAGATAAACAGTCCATACGCAGGATAACCTCGAAATCAATCATATTGAGTAATAGAAGATCCGCTCTGGTCTCACAACCACAAAAAGACACCACAAAGCTCTGGTAAACCCGATCCAAAACAACAGAATCACCCACTGGGTGGGCATATATATAGGAACACCCAAGAATTCACGAGATACATCCAGATTAGGAGCAGATAGAGAAGAGACATAGGAATAAGTAGACCATGGATCAAATAGTACCGAAGCACCCTACGGCAGACATAAATAGTACTTGTGATCACTGCATCGGAGGCGATTGCCTCTAGCATAGCGGGAAAAGCATAGAATCTAGTCGGGGAGCCACCTGACTGGCCTCCACCTCTAGGACGACCCCTACTCACCTGCCCTCCACCTCTGGCCGGCCGGGTGGTGTGGTATATGGTGCAGTAATCATGGGCTGATAGTCCTGCTACACTGCCTTGCCTCGAAGTCTGGGACAAAACCTCTTCACGTGGTCTAACTCCCCGCACACAAAAAACCCCTCTAAGTAGTGAATTTCTAACTCGAAGTCTGACCCTGATAGCCTGAATACCCACTGGAGGAACCCTGGATAGCTGGAGGACGGAAAGTACTCTCTGGAATAGCATTGAAGTAGGGTCATGCTGGGGCACTCTGAGCAGGCAATGGTGCTAAATGCATGGGCCTGCTAGACTGGCCCCTTATAAAGTGACCTCTGCTCCCAGACGGGGCGCCACTGAATCCACCAAAATTCTGATGCCGCTTATCCCTCGGCGCAAACTCTCTGCTGCGGTTGCGAATACGCTCGATCCTCTGAGCTATATCCACAACCTGAAAGAATGGAGTCCTATCTCTGCCTCACGGGCCATAGAAACCTGAATCTCAGGGTGCAGACCCACAATAAATCTACTCACCCTCACTACATATGTGGAAAGTATAATAGTTGTATGACGAGACAAGTCACTAAATCTCGTCTCATAGTCGGTCGCAGGCATATGACCATAACGGAGCCGCTCAAACTGACCCTGAAGATCCTCTCTTTCTAAAGGTGGTATGTACTTCTCCAAGAATAGATATGTAAACTGATCACAACTCAAGGGAGGTGAGCATGCTGGCCTGCTCTAGAGGTAAGCCTACCACTATCTGCGGGCCTCGCCCTCAAGCTGAAATGTCGTGAAGTCCACCCCATTGCACTCCAATATTCCCATGTTACGTAGCCTCTCCTTGCAACGGTCAATGAAATCTTGTGGGTCCTCTGACCGCTCACCCCCAAAGACAGGAGGACGAAGCCTAGTCCATCTGTCCAGCCGCTTCTATTGCTCAACGGTCGCGGCTAGTCTGGGCTCTAGCATAACTGCTGCAACTGGCTGGGGGCCGTCCGTAGGTAATGTACCTGGGGTTTGATAAACGGCAGCAGCGTGCCCTAGAGCTTGAGCGGTAGGGGTTTGTGCTCCCTCTCTCGCCTGAGATATGGCTGGATCTGCTGGGAATAACCTAGCCTGGGTCATAGAATCCATGAACCGCTGCATACGGCCCATGACCTCTTGGAAGCCCGGTGCAGTCATGAAATACGCTGGGGCCAGTTCAGTTGCAGGTACCTCATCCTACTCCTCAATAACATGATCCTCCACCGGATTCACTGGTGGTACTGTTGGAGCAACTCTAGGACGTCTTCGTCCTCTCATAGGAGTTGTGGCCCTCCTTCGGCCACGGCCTCTGCCTCTGATAACCGGGAGAGAAGCTCCTATGTCGTCGGGTTCAACTGTAACGCACCTTCTCACCATCTGTGAGAGAATAAGAGAAAGTTACTTAGCACAACATCAATTGCACGATAGGAGATGAAGAAATAAGAGTTTTCTAACACCCAATAGCCACTCGAAGATAAGTACGGACATCTCCACACCGATCCGCTAGACTCTACTAGGCCTACTCATGACTCGTGAGACCTATGTGAACCTAGAGCTCTGATACCAAACTATCATGACCCAAATCCTATAATAGGTCACGATGGCGCCCAATGATGTGTTTGTCAAGCCAACAGTGAACCTCCTCATTAATTATCCAAGTTAACTTTTAAACTTAGAATTTTTCATTAATTAAATAGGAACTAAACATGAAACTCATGGAAACATATGCATTGTTTTACTAAAAATACGGGTACGAATAGTATATAAAGTAATGTGATAGTAACAACAAGTTCAACAGTGAAATTCCACTAGAAGCCCCCAAAATCTGGTATCACAAGTGCATGAGCAATCTAAGGAATATACAAAACTACTACAAGTACTGTCCGAAATAAAATAGACAGAAATAATAAATAAGACAGAGAGAGACTCCGGATGCTGTAGATCGAAGCAAGGCAAGCAGCTCACCACTAAGTCTCCGTGAAAGTATGTCTACGTGCTAGTGTGACCACTGGAAGTACCTGTCTCAGTACCTGCACAATCAATGCAAAAGTATAGCATGAGTACGTAAATCAACGCGTAACCAGTAAGTATTTAGTCTAACCTCGAAGAAGTAGTAACGAGGGGTAGACTTGACACTTACTAGTGGTTAGATGATAAAATACATAAAGTAGACATGCATGAAGTACAACAAGTAGCAACAAAACACATAAACTTAATAGTAAATTTCCAAACATGGATCAATATGAAATCACTAAAATATCATAACCGGCCTCGAAGGCACGAACTCAACTAATATCAAAACCAAATCAAATCTCAAGTATTAAGCACGAGTCTGCCGAGATGAGCGGCCCGATCCCATAGGAAAAGTGATACACTGTACTGCCTAGGCGAACGGCCCAATCCCATAAGAGTAATTTACAACACTGCCGATGCGAACGGCCTGATCCTATTAGAATAGAGAAACTACCTCACTCGCTAAAGTACATGCGAGTCGAGAAGACACAAATCTATTTTTCGTCGAATATTCCAAAAAAATTCAAAGTACACTCAGTCAATATTTTATTCTAGCCGCAATCCCAGCCAAAAATTAAAGAAATCAAACATACAAGGTAAGTACAAATAGCACATTTAAGGCATGATGTGAATCTAAGTCTACCCGGACATAACATGGATATAGCTACGTACGGACTCTCATCACCTCGTGTGCACGTAGCTCCCACAACAAGTAGCACACAATAATTAATACACCTAAGAGGATAATTCCCTCTTACAGGGTTAGTCAAGAGACTTACCTCGCTTCCAAGTTCACTATCCGGCTCTTAACTTCACTAGCAATCGCCAAACGACGACGAGCAATCCAAAACTAGCAAAAAGTTGTATAAACTAATTAATATATGCTCAAAAGTTCATAATTCAATTACTAAAGTGATTTTCCAACCAAATTCAGAAAGTCCATAAAAGTCACCCCCGGACCCACGTAACCGGATTCCGGAAATTTTGAAAATAAACGTTACCCATGACATTACGAACTCAAATATATAATTTATTCCTAATTCCATAATCAATTTCGTGGTCAAACCCCATTTTTACAAAATCCTAGATTTCCAACAAAATCCCACAAATTTACACTAATTTTCATGTTAAATCTACCCATAATCCACGTATTTAACTTTAAAATGGGTAGAATCCACTTACCTTGTGATGCTCGGTGAAACTCCCCTCAAAGAGCTCCCAAAGATAGGCCAAACCAAGAGAGAAGTGAGTGAAATGAGCCTAAGTCTCGAGTTAAATTCATCTTCTGCCCAGCAATTTTCGCATCTGCGGAACCTTTTCTGCTTCTACGACTCCACATCTGCAGAAAATGCATCGCAGATGCGGCCCTAACTTAAGACCAGAGATTCCGCTTCTGCGGCCAAGGGACGCACCTGCGCTTCCGCTTCCGTGGACCACCATCGCACCTGCGCTTCCGCTTCTGCGGACGATCATCGCACCTGCGGTCCCTGCTCCCTCAACTCAAATCCCTTCTGCGGATTTCTCCCCCTTCTGCGGCCGCACGCCTGTGGGCCCGGCTCCCCTAGCCAAAACTTTGCACCTGTAGCGAACCAGCCACTTTTGTAGCGCCGCACCTGCAGCCCAAACTTCGCAGGTGCGAAAATACTAGCCTTCAGCAATCCTCTAAGTTCAAACATGATCCACCAACCATCTCAATCACACCCGAGGCCCTTAAGGCCCCATCCAAATACACCAACCAGTCCTAAAATACGTTACGAACTTGCTCGGAGCCTCAAATCGCACCGAACAATATCAAAGTCACGAATCGCACCCCAATTCAAGCCTAATAAAACTAATGAACTTTCAACTTGTAAAACTAATGCCGAATCATACCAAACTAATTCCGAATAAGTTGAAATTTTGCACACTAGTCTCAAATGACACAACGGACTTATTCCAACTTTCGGAACCGAAATCCGAACACGGCATTAAAAAGTCAACTCTCGGCCAAATCTCTCAACCTTCCAAATCTTCAACTTTCAAATTTTCGCCAAAAAAGCCTCAAACCAACGTATAGACCTCCAAATAGATATCCGGACATACGCCTAAGTCCAAAATCATCATACTAACCTATTGGAACCTTCAAATCCCGATTCTGAGGTCGTTTACTCAAAGTGTTGACTCAAGTCAAACTTGACCACTATCATGGAACTATGTGTCCCGATTTCAACCCGAGCCATTTCAAAACCAAACCACACATCCCCGCAAGTCAAAAAATAATAAAAGCACATATGGGAAGTCTAAAATAAGAGAACGGGGATCTAGAAAGCAAAACGACCGGTGGGTCGTTACAGTTAGATTGTTCATCAAAATCTACCCGATTGCATAGTTTGTTTGTGTTGTTCAGCAAAGTGTTCTTCGATATTGCAATTTCACTTTCGATTAAATCACCTCAAATCTACTCCAAATGATCTCAAATTTGAAACAAAACCTTCAAATACCACCACAAATAAACCTAAATTACCAATTTAGTCAAATAATTACTAAATCAAGAAGACTCACTTTGTCTTCTTCAATACTTTCTAAGGACCAATAATCGGGACAATATTTAAAAATCAGTCCCTTACGAGGACATCCGGTGCAATTTTGTGGACCAGCAGTTCATGTCTAGTTAACCAAGATTTATTAGGTATCAACACCACTAAGAGGTGTGGCGAGATGGATGAAATCTCTCTATCCTTAATCAGAGGTCTGAGCTCTGGGAATGAAGAAATTTGTAGAAGGGAGCAATTTTCTCATTAATGGACATTACCAACACGAATCTGGATTAGTCGAATCAGTGGAGTAAAGTAGGAAATGATTATATTAAAATTTAATAAAAAGAAGAAGAAGATCAGCTCTATCAGCTGAAAGCAGCTACGCTGCTGATTGAAATTTTGGAGAAATATGGAAGTATGAAAAATAGGCAGTCAGATTGAGAAACATAATCAGAACATATTTGGTAGATTATCTATAAAATATGCATGCTTTAAAAACAAAATGAAATTATCACTTTAACCACCTCCTTTTAATGAGTTACTTTTCTTCAGTTCCACCAATTTTCGCTCCCAATTAGCACGTTCATAATCTCTGTGATTTATTTGATGGAAAATTGACCTTTACATTTTTTACTATATTCAGATTATCTTATATACAAACTTACAAGTGGTACCCTAACTAATTATTGGTAATATACTAATATTATTATAATGTTTACATAAAGATTGATTTATTATTCTCAAGAACATAGATTTCTATCATACCAAACACATCAGCCACGCGATGTGGATTCAATAATTAAACTTTCAATATTTGCATGCCAGGAACGTGTTTAATCATAACGACCCTTTGACAAGTAATAAAGATTAGACCAAGATCTTTTTAATTATCTGCCACAAATATTCAACCACTTAGAAATTAGACCAGAACAAAGAACTAAAACACAAGTCCAAATCCAATTCTAATCCTTCAAAAGATAGCCTATAATCGTAGTGAAAACCTATACATCTTGGTATTATAGAGTTCATTGGAAAAACTAGAAATTAGAGGATACAGTGGCAGTCCTAAGCTGATCTACCTTGCAAATACATTCGAATTAAATAAGTTTAGTTCTACAATCCTAGTGTCAACAGGCAGTGAAACATTTAACATGCTAAGGAAAACTTCGTTTGCTCAGCAGCTAATCCTTTTTTCTTTGATAATCGAGAAATCTCCAACGACCAGCAGACACACGGCTCGAAACTTGGTGAATAATGAACCACCCCTCTACTCTTCTCCACTTAAATACCAGGCTTTAGTTCGCGCCAGGATTCGAACCCGTGACGTGCGTCTAACGCCCTGATCACACATTGTGCGCCCCGCTACTCTCTTCCACTTAAATACCAGGCTTTAGTTCGCGACAGGAATCGAATCCGTGACGTGCGTCTAACCCACTGATCACACACTGTGCTCTTATTACCAAACCAAAGCCCTGGGGCTGCTCTGCAGCTAATACTAAGACATAGATTGCCTCCTACTTCTACATGGGGTAGACTTTGTTTCCCCTGCATTTGAAGATGATGGGCTTTCTGATGTATCCGAGCTGCTATTCTCACTTAGTCTATCTTTATTTGACCACAGTTTTGAGAACATTTTTTTCGATATGATTGAACCCTTCACTTTGCTAGTATCAACTTTTTCCGCATTTGTTTTCATGTCGTTCAAGTCACTACCATTGTTACCTTCCCTGTCTCTCAATCTTAGAGTAGCAAGCCCACCTTTCAGAGCTTTAAGTTCCTTTGCTGTGGGCACAGCATCCCAATCTTCCTCGGTGTTGGATGTAACAGACGTGGAGCTCCCGTAAGATCCCACCGGGAGCAAAGCCTTAACTGATCTAGTTAGGTCGGGAGTGCTGCCACCGCCGGATGATGTTGTGGCTCTTACTTGCTCAAAGAATAGAACTTGTACAACTATACGCAAAGGAAGGCGCTCGTTCTGCACAGCATGCATGCAGGCCTCAGCTGATAGCTTCCTGCAGTCCATCAGCCTGCAAATTCTTTTTCTCTCGCTTTTGGTAATCCCGGGATGTTCCTACCAAAAGAAAATAATGATGATTCATAATCCTTGATGAAAAATCCTTCACATAAAATTGGTGTGTTTCACCAATTTACTCAATTTGATACTGATACTTGAGCGTACATAATTACTCCTTCTGTTTCAATTTATATGAGATAGTTTAACTCGGCACGAAGTTTAAGAAGAAAAAAAAAACTTTCGAAATATATGATCCTAAAGGCTTAAGGGGTAAAAGCTTTGTGAGGCCATGACATTTGTGTGGCTATAAAAGCTTCTCATTAAGGGTAAATGGGCAAAATAAAAAGTTTAAAGTTAAATTACTTCCAAATAATAAATATGCCATTCTTTTTGGAATAGACAAATTAGGAAAGTATGTCATACAAATTTAGACGAACGGAGTACTAGCTGTAATTCAAACAAGAGAAATGCAAAAGGATACCTTAAGATACATGTCGATAGCACGGTAAATTCCATCATGGGATGATCTGGAGAAACCAGATACCAACTCTGCAAGATTGACAAATTTCGATAGAGGTAGGTTTGGATCTCTAGCAACTTCAGCAAGGTATCCATCAATTATCCTAGCCACCTTAACCTTGGAACGTTCTGATGCAAATGCAGGCCGTATATCCTGGAATCTATTATCTGCTGGACAATCAATCTGACCATTCTTTTGATGGAGCATGAACTGCTCTATGAGGTCGTGTACTAGGTCAATATCGAACATAATAGTTTCACTATCTGGAGCTCGAATTAGAAGGTCACCTACTGTCGCCTCTTCCAGCTGCAGCCCGACCCTCTTCTTCAGTTCACTTCTGACTGTTTGTCCACATTCCAATGCAATAGATGCTTGCAGCAATCGGATCAAGAAACCACACGAAACACCATTTTTCTCTTTGGGCAACAACCAAGTAATCGTATCAACCAGATACCGATACTTTTCAGGATCACTTCCATGTATCTTACCCTTGCTGAATCCAAGTAGCCTTCGGTTGACATATGCTTTCAATGCTTCACCTATTGCTTCTGCAGACATCCTTCCTTTTGTTTTTATGGTTGTTATGACCCGTTTATACAAGTCAATATGAAGCTCGCAAAGGTCCTCAACCCACCAGTCTTCTGGAACAAGCTGTTGCTTGTTCACTACGTCGCAGTGCAGATCAATTTCATTTTCAGATAGAAGCTTTTTATGGTTATAAGTATAAGACCAGTCCACCTTTGAGGTGTCTGTGGAAGCTTTAGATGCCACGGAATCCAGGCAATGACTAACGATCTTTAGTTCCTCGCACCAGGGAAAAAAACCTTTTGTGGTCTGAAGAACAATGATAGAGTCTTTCCAGCTTCTGAAGATGCTAGATGTAAGAAAAACTTCAATCTTGTAGATAAGATTTCCTTTCTCAACTGTCTCGTACATTTCCAAGTACTCTGCTGCACAACGAGCTGCAACGACGTTATATGCATTCAAAGTTACTGTCATACCATAACAGAACTTTGCGCATACATCAAAAGCAGCAGGTCCACCAGGTATATCATGGATGTTGATTTCATCGCCGTTTTCCTCATTTGTACAGGCAACCAGCTTCTGCAAGCGATAACTCTTCGACAGAAGGGGGAACTGGAGAAAATTGCATTGCAATTAGTATTATCAGAATATATTTTGGCACGAGAAGATAGTATATTTGCTATTTCTCATGCAGAAAACAGCCTACAAATACGGATTAGAAAGGCTACATACCTTGTGGAGGTAAAACTTCACATCTCCAACATTGATAACCATGTCAGTTGCCAATTCAGTTGCTACATACCTGAATATATACATAGTTCATACATCATATGGCTAGTGAAAAACATAGTAAACAATCTTCAATTAAAACTATCCACATCACTTCTTCATATGAGAAAAGCAAATGAAGAATAACAAGTGAATCGAAACAACAAATGCTATGTATTATTTTGGTGTCTATAATTGATACTCCAAAGGGGCCATCACAACTTTCTTGATGAAATCATTTCCTGATGTTTGATTGTCTAAAATTGTTAAAAGCATATATTTTCAAAAAAAATAATACTCTCTCCGTTTCAATTTATGTGAACCTATTTCCTTTTTAGTCCGTACCAAAAAGAATGGTCTCTTTCCTTATTTGGAAATAATTTACCTTTATGTAATGATTTATAACTACACAAAATATATGTGTCACATTCTACACCACAAATTCAAACGTTTCTCTCTTTTCTTAAACTCCGTGCCCAGTCAAATGGGTTCACATAAATTGAAACGGAGGGAGTACTTAATATCTAATCGGCATGTAAGTCATTTATTGCCACTCTGCATCACATTGCTCCTACCGATATGCAAACATTAATTTTAATTTTTGCTACTACTATCAGAATTTCAAATTTTCACACAACCAAATAGTTGAAGATTGATTTACCATATAAACAATGATAACCGCGAAAGAGTTTTTCATCTAACAAGCAAAGTTGTACAGTACGATGTGCTTGAGAGGAAGAACTGGCCTAAATGAAGACAATACAACTCAAATAGCCATAGCAATATATATAGTAATAGAAAAGTACATCATCTGGAAATGATTTCACATGATCAGTGATTTTTAACCGTTCATAGTAGGTTATTATTTTACCAAGTAACTTATTAGTAATGTTTATCGTAAAAATTTACTTGTAATTACCTAATAAGTGACCTGATTGTGTAAATGGTTTTTTTACCCTTTTAGTTCGTCGAACTTAAAGTCAGGTAGAAATAAGACATATATACACAAATCAAAAAAGAAGAGTTATGCTGGGAAAGAACTAAACAACATTCACCAAATTAAGTCCATTATTCACCTGATATTATCTCCTTCAGTCTGAAACTGATCAGGTTTCGATCCAAGTTTCATAAACTTCATCTTCGCCGACGAATTCTCTTCACCTCCGGTTTTTTTAATAATTCAGCAAACAAAAGGAAGGAAATGACTTCTTCAGAACTCACCGTCTTTTAAATTCTGAATCCGCTACTGATAGTATTTAAGACATGACCAACAGCTCTGCGTCTGGCAAAAAATGCTAATTATAGTTCTGAAAATCAGAGGCAATCCCACTTGCTGTCCGCAGACACCACCGCCCTTCCACTAATTCTTTATCTTCAAAATACCTCCACTCTAAATGTTTATATATTTAAGAAAACTTCCAAATTGCCTTTTTTGAGAAAACAATTAACAAACCCCGGAATCAACATTCCTCTGAAGTAGAAGAACCTGTCACAGCAAAGACACATCAGAATGGTATGAAGTGAAGAGCACCACTAAAATTTTCAACAAAAAGCATCAACTGATTCTGGAAAATTGTACAAATATGAACAAACACACACTACCACCAAAACAAAAGTGGTTCATATTGGCAATGGAAAAAGTAAATTCCTAAAACGTAGCATCTCAACAAACATAACACGACACTAGACGTGGATGGAGTTTATATACTATGGGTTCAACTGCCATCTTTTCGACATGAAATATAAATACTCGTATATATTAAAAAATTTACTAAAACTTCAACAAATATTAAATCTTGAGCCCATAATTACAATAGTACAGTGTCAAGAATCTTAAAAGTTGAATCTAGAATCTATCAAGTTTAAATAATGAATCTGCCTATAACAATACCACAAATAATGAAAACAAGCCAAAAAGAAAACCAACAAACCATCACAAGGGCTCAAACCCCATTTGCAGAAACTGATCTAGAATCAGAAAATGTATATATTTTGTATATAAGTATAAAATATATACATATAATATACATAATATATACATACCAAAGAAAAACTTATTGAACAGGCATTGTCAAAACATAAGAGAAGAAAAATGGAATTTTTTTTACTATTCATTATCTACAGGACTCACCAAAGAAGCTGTTAAATTAACTTACATGCAGCGCAGCGCAATGCAATCATCAAAATTCAGCTACGTATGAAAAGGAAAAGAGCATTTGAAAAACAGTGCAAATACAGTGTAAAAGCATTAAGTGACGTGAAGTAGTACAACTTTGAGAGAAAATCCAAGAACCACCTTCAATTGCCCACCACTAGTATTTTTTAGTAGTAACTATTTAGCTATCAAGAACCAACAAAAACACAAAACAACGACCCATCAAAAAGATGAGTTGTTTTCCTTATTTTTTGCCTGCCACAACACCAACACAATGTTCTCACAAAAATCCAAAGCTCGGAATGTTTCCAAAATATTATCTTTCACTTCACTTTAGAATCAGCACCACTGCCCCCACCACCACTTCTTACTTACTAATTTTCTCTCCACCCAAAAACAGAATTCAAGAAAATTACTCACTTCCTTCCATTAATATAACACAAAATTTTAAAAAATAAACAATTTTCTTCTTCTTTTTTTTGAATTTTGTTATATAAATATGTATGTAACTATACAACAATTACAACAAACCACCATATTCCCATACTTGAGATCTAAAAAGGTTAGTGTGTGTAGAATTTACTTATATGACATAGTTTGACTCGACTCATAATTTAAGAGATAATAAAAGAAGTTTAAAATTTATGGTATTAAATATATCATTATATGTTACGTAACTATAATTGAAAACTAAACTATTTTTAAATATAAAAGCAAATATGTCATTTTTGCTAGAAGAAACTAAAGGATTGTCGGGCGCACAAGCATTCTCAATTCACGCCATATCGACAGTCTACCCTAATGAAAATATTAGTAACTGATTTTACGGTTCAAACCCGTGACTTAAAAGTTATACGGAGATAATTTTACCATAATGCAAATATTAGTAACTGATTTCACAAAAGTGACTTAAAACTCATACAGAGACGATATAATTTTATTCTCGGCTCCAAAACTTTCTGTGTTAGAAGGAACTAATAAAAATTAATATCACATATATTAAAATGCTTACCTTTTTTAAAACCAATTAAAAGGAAAGTGTGTGATTGAGGGGAAGGAGCAGATAAAGAATAGCTGTATTTGCTTCTTTTCAACTGTGTTTCAGTGATAACTAGAAAGTGGGGTTAGCTTCTTTTTGCAAGATGAGCTAATAAAGATCGCTTAATATCTCTCTTTTTGGGAAAATTGTTCTACAGTATCAGGCACGCCAATCTGACAGACTCGAATTTGTTGCCCCCTTTTTCCCCCCAAATAAACAAGATTAGCTAAAGTACCCATTGTTTAAACGAGAGATAACGACCACTCGCGTACTTTGATAATAGTGGTTTCCATCTCATTTCTCTAGGTATCTCTCTTTTACCAATTTATTCTAGAGTTTAATTTTATGCATTGACCAAAAGAAATAATATAATTTAAAGTAATTATCGGTAATTTTTTGTCATAAATATTAATTTTTTTCTATTTGATGTGAAAGATTCAAAGTACATCGGTTGAATCATATAAGTTTTCGTGTGAATTCGGACATATTCTTTAAGTTTTTTAACTATTATATATTTGAAAATTTCGTGAATTATACTACAAATAATTATAGGTAATAACTAGAGAGCCGGAGTGATGACATGGGGTCGATTTACTACCTTTACCAAGTCATAGGTAGCTTGGAGATGCACACGTATGAGAAGAAGCTAGCTCGAGACTTTGGTGGCCATAAAAGCTCGGCTATGGGGAGATACAGTGAATCTCGAAAATTAACATATGGATCATAATGAGATGATAAGAGAATAAATCATGTGTGACGAGCGCTAAACACAACACAAAAATGAATGCTTGCTGGTCAAAGATAAATATAGTATAATTATCGTCTCCACATGAATTGAATTTAAATAATATTTAAGTAATTTCTGACTTAATTGTTATTTAGGATGATTATTACTTTGGTCAGAATGATTATGAACTTAAACTAATTATTAAAACTAAAGCAATTAACAATTGATCACATAAAGACAAGAGTTGAGCAACACCGAATTAATAAATAGGAGAAATAAGTGTCGTGACACGATAGGTGCAAGATAGCTACTCGGAATTTAACTCTAGTTCAATTCACTCTAATGCTCTAATGATTCTTACGAATTCACTCGATGATTAGTTCAAACGTGTTGCCAAAACTGATCTCTCGATTAAACCTTAACTCTACAAGGTGAACTAATATAAAGCACTATGAAAATATGCAAGAACACGTTAATGGACTAGTCTTTAGGAAAATGTCTCTCAAATATTCTCCTAACTTGATTTAATCAACAATTCAACAAGCTCATTCGATTACTTAAAAGAATCACTAAATTAAACCAAACAAGATAATGCAAGGATAATCGCCCAAAATAATATTCCTCTTTTGATTAAATAATTTGGTGAACAAACTTGCAACCAATTCAAAGCTCCATAACCGAATTCATGCAAGAACTAGAGTTAAAATCCACAAGCATCAATCAAAACACCATATCTGTCAAACACTAAAGTAAACTACTCCATAATCATGGAGAAAGTCATCACAAATAAAGTTGAAGAATAAGAAAATATGAATTCAATCCAAACTCGGATGTTGAATTGAGTAAAGAATGATGAATCCTTGTAATTTGAATATCCAATGCTCTTCCAATCTTCAGATCAAAAGTCCATTCAAAAATGTATTTTCGATGTATTTATACCATGTAGAAGCAGGTCCGGGCGGAACTACCATTTCAAAGCCGAAGTGGGAAATTATTCTAAAAACAATATACATGCGCGACGCACCTCGCGTTGCCCTATGCACCACGCCAATGGGAAAGTTCAGAGAGCAGATTTTTTTTCACGCTGCAGGAAATTTGCACTAGCACCTTGTGCCCCCGCGTCGCTATAGTGTAATTTTCTCACAGTAAATGTCTCTTCTCATTTTTTGATATTCAGACTTAGTCCTCGAAACCCGAACATGATCCCGGCTTAAATTTCTTGGGCTTCTACTCAGACTTCAAAGCTCCAAATCATCTATTTTTGCTCCAAACTTATTTCTCCACTCGAAATCACATCCTACATGGCATAACACACGTAATTAGTACAATGTACTACCAATTAGGCTCAAATATAATCAATGTGTAGTAATTAGAGTGCGAAATATAGTTAAAAACGTGAGCTCCTAGCCTACCATCAATGTGTCTAACTCAACCCCATAAGCTAGTTCATGAAGTGAGAATTGTAAAACATCATATAACGAGACAAATAACTCGCATCTCTATTGATGTGGGAATTCAACGGCCCTACACATTTGGACCGGATATTTAAAGCGTGAACAATATAAAATGAAGTTTAACATCGCGTAAATCATAAAATTTGATGGCTCTTGCTCTACTGTCATGATGAGAGAATGGATATTAGGCTTAACTTAGCCTCAAAATCTGGTCTGTGAGGTGAGTAATATCCAAGACCATACATTGAAATAATTCACATCCTTAGTAATGTGGGAACCCAACAATAGATCTTTGGATTGTGTTGATGCACCGCGTAAAACTTAGTTCTAAGGGAGAGATTATTGGGTGCGCAAACAAAATCTATATTAGAAGTTTAAAAGATTCTTGTACGAATGTAACTAAAATATCACATTATATTAAGAGTTTTTTAGGACTAATTTAGTCGAAAATCTCTTGGAACAATGTACTCCGAAAGTTGACAATATGCTAATGTTTTATCGTATGGATATTTAATGCGAAACCTCTTTTAAATCAATAGAATTCTCGTTTATTTGATGGAAGGAAAAAAAACAAGTATTTAGGAGAATATTAAAGAGTAAGGATGAACCACTTCTAAAAACATCTATGTAGAGGTACCTTTTAACTACAAGGTGGTCTTGTGGATATCCACTCTCCACTTAATGGAGAAATTGTGGCCACCTCCCCTTTTCTCTTTCCGTTAAAGTCTTCTCATTATCCTTCAAACTT